>NC_077231.1:75110616-75410616 GCF_027887165.1 Monodelphis domestica
TTGAAGGAAACTAGGTGGAGAGCAGCTAGGTGGCACAGTGGATAGAGTGCCGGGTCTGAAGTTAGGAAGATAAAACTCCATGAGTTCAAGCCTGGCTCTGAGTATGTCACTTCACCCCACTTACCTCAGTTTCCTCATCTGTAACATAAACTGGGAAAGGAAATGGAAACAACTATCTTTCCCAAGAAAACCCTAAATGGGAGTTGGAAATGACTGGAAAACAAATTAATAATATCAAAGAGTTAGTATTAAAGAGATAACATCGAAGCATAGAAGATCAATGTAGTTAGTCAATCAGTAAATATACATTCATTAATTGCCTATTGTGTGCCAGGCTTATGCAAAGTGCTGGAGAAACAAAAGAGGCAAATAGCACAGGGGTGGGATGTGAGTACAGTGTGTGAGAAACCTCAAGTCAATTTGGCTGAAGTGAATATAAAAATTAATATAAAATATGAATATATATTTTATAAATATATTATAATTATATAATTATAATTATATGATATAATAAATAAATATAAAAATAAAAAAGAATGAGATTGGAAGAGTAAGGGGGTGGGGAGTTTGGGAAGGACTTCAAATTCCAGTCAGAGAAGTTCCGACTTTATATTAATGCCATAATATGTTTAAAATACTGTGGTACGCACAGGGATAAAAGAGGACAAAATTCCTGCCCTCTCAAAGTTAAAATTCTACTGATGGGGATGGGGCAAACATGAAACAATTCATCCAAAGAAAGTTAGTCTACAATCCCCGGAATAGTGGAGGAAAGAAAGGGAACCCGATGAAACACTCAGGCAAAATTTATGGAAAGAGAGAATACTTTATCTGGAGGTAATAGCATTTTTCATCATAAATCCTTTGAAATTGTCTTGGATTATCCTATTGCTGCTTAGAATATATAATTCATTACACAGTTCATCATAGTATAATATTACTGTTAATATGAACAATGTTCTCCTGGTTCTGCTCACTTAATTTTGCATCAGTTTGTAAAAGTCCAAGTTTTTTTTAAGGCATCCTATTCATTATTTCTTATATATTACAGTAGTATTTAACCCCAATTATATGCCACAATTTTTTATCCATTCTCCAATTAATGAATATTCCTTCAATCTCTAGTTCTTTGCTGTCACAAAAAAAAAAGAGATGATATAAATATTTTTTGGCATGTAAGTCCCTTTCCTTTAAAAAAAATATCTTTGTGATGATAAGGAAAAAAATTGTACAAAAATATTTATAGCCTTACTCTTTCTGGTGGCAAAAATTTGGAAAATGAGGCAATGCCCTTCGATTGGAGAGTGGCTGAACAAATTGTGGCATCTGATGGTGATGGAATACTATTGTGCTAAAAGAAATACTATTGTGCTAAAAAGGAACTGGAGGAATTGCATGTGAACTGGAATGACCTCTAGGAATTGATGCAAAGTGAAAGGAGCAGAACCAGGAGAACATTATACAGAGAGACTGATATATTGTGGCACAATAGAATGTGATGGACTTCTCTACTAGCAGCAATGCAAGGATGCAGGACAATTCTGAGGGACTTATAAAAAAGAACACTATCCACATCCAGAGAAAGAACTGTGGGAGAAGAAACACAGAAGAAAAACAACTGCTTGATCACATGGTTTGATGGGGATATGATTGGGGATGTAGACTTTAAATGATCACCCTAGTTCAAATATTGATAATATGAAATAGGTCTTGATCAGTGACACAGGTAAAACTCAATGGAATTGCTCATTGGCTACAGGAGGGGGGATGGGAGGAGGGGAGGGAAAGAATATGATTCATGTAAACATGGAAAATTTTTCTAAATTAATTAATTAAACAATTTTAATACCATTGATAAATTTTTTAAAATATCAAATTAAAAAAGAAAGCCTCCAGATCATAAATCCTCACAGCACAATAATATCCCATCACCATAATATGCCACAATTTGTTCAGTCATTCCCCAAATGAGGGACACATCATCATTTTCCAATTTTTTGCTAACACAAAGAGTGCAACTATATATATTTTTGTTCAAGTATTTTTCCTTAATATCTCTTTGGAGTACAATTCCAGCAGTAGTATGGCTGGATCAAAGGATATGTATTCTTTTAAATCCCTTTACCTATAATTCCAAATTACCTTCCAGAAAGGCTTTATTAATTCAGAACTCCACCAGCAATGCATTAATGTCACAATTTTGCCACAATCCCTCCAACATTTATTATTTTCCTTTACTGTCATATTGGCCAATCTACTAGGTATGAGGTGGTAGCTCGGCATTGATCTGATTTGCATTTCTCTAATTCTGAGAGATTTAGAACACTTTTTCATGTGCTTATTGATAGTTTTGATTTCTTTATCTGAAAGCTGGGTATTCATGTCCCTTAACCTTTTGTCAATTGGGGAAAAGATGATTTTTTTTTTGTACAATTGACTTAGCTTCTTATAAATCTAAGAAATGAGACCTTTGTCAGAGGTTTTTGTTTTAAAAATTTTCCCCAATCTGTCCCTTCCCTTCTAATTTTGGTTGCATTGGTTTTGTTTGTATATTTTTTAATTTAATATAATCAAAATTATTAATTTTATATTTTGTAATGTTCTCTATCTCCTGCTTGGTCTTAAATTCCTTCCTTTCCCATAGATCTGACAGATATACTACTAATTTGTTTATGATTTCCCTCTTTATATTTAAGTCATTTACCCACTCTGAGTTAATCTTGGTATAGGGTGTGAGATGTTGATCTAAGCCTAATTTTTCCCATACTGTTTTCCAATTCTCCCAGCAGTTTTTGTCAAATAATGGATTCTTATCCCAAAATCTTTGGGTTTATTGTACACAATCTTGATGAGGTCATTTACCCCAAGTTTATTCCACTGATCCTCCCTTCTATCTCTTAGCCAGTACCATATTGTTTTGATGACCAGTGCTTTATAGTACAGTTTAAGATCTGGTACTGCTAGGCCCCATCCTTCACATTTTTTTTCATTATTTCCTTTGATATTCTTGATCTTTTATTCTTCCAGATGAACTATGTAATATTTTTTCTAATTATATAAAAAAGGATTTTTAAGTTTGATAGGCATAACACTGAATGAGTAAATTAATTTTTATTCTTTTTAATTTGACTCTATTTACCATATTTTGAGAAACAAGTCCTTTATCACAGAAACTCATTGTAAAACCACCCTTCCCTCCACCACTACCCCCAGTTTTCTGTTTTTCTGCTTTCTTTCTTATCTTGGCTGCATTGACTTTGCTTGTAGAAAATCCTTTTAATTTAATGTAGTCAGAATCATCTATTTGTTCTCAATAATATTCTCTACCTCTTATTTGGTCATAAATTCTTCCTCCATTCATGGATCTGACAAACTATTCTATGTGCCCCTAATTTGTTTATGGCATCACCCTTTATATCTAAGTCTTGACTCTACTTCTGGAGCACAGGAGACACTTCCAAGCTTTATGGTTGTGGTTTTTTTGTTTGTTTGTTTTTATGTTTATGTTTTTAGAGCTAGTTCTGGGGATCTCGAAGTTTCAGTTCTTCCAAAGTGGTATGATCTAGAGAGAGGCATGGCTACTTTTTTCCTGGCATGTTCTTTAGTGTGTGAGTGACTCCAAGCACTCTTTTCCACCCTGAAATGTCTAGTTAGTTGTCTTCTTCCTCTTGGGATTGTGCCCTGGAACTGTAAATGAGTAATGCAATGTAATCCTGCTCTTACTGTTAGCAAAGAATTCCCTGTTGTCTCCTGACCAGTTGCCCAACCATCTTACTCTCTGTGGTCTGGGAACTCCAGAAGCTGCTGCCACCTGCAGTTGCCCCCAGACTCTGCTACTGACCTGCTAGTTCGCAACCTGTGCTGGCACATCCTATGTTGGACTTTGCTCCATTTTAATCCCAGTGAGACAGAACTGTCTTGACAACCTTCAAAATTGTCATGGGATGAAATATTGCTTCACCCAATCCTTTTGGTGGATTTACTGCTTCAGAATTCATTTTGAGGAGTTATTTTTAAATTGTTTGGAGGGGACTTTGGGAGAACACAGACAAGTCTTTATCTTTATTGTGCTATCTTGGCTTTGTCTCCTTGTCCCCCTCAAGAACAAATCAAGAACATTAAAAGTACAATTAATATCTATTTAGAAAAATAAGCAATGATCTTAAATAGCTAGAGTGTCTTTATGCCAAAGAAACCTTTTTTTTGTTTGTTCATTCAGTTAGACTAGATAATCAAGACTAGTCTAGATATAATTTACCTAGAATATACTTTAACATAATTTGACAAAGTTTTTAATGCTATTTTTGTAAAATTAAATGAAGATATATAGGCTAAATAATAGTATAGTAGGATAAATTCAAAACTACCTGAATGACCAAACCCAAAGAGTTAATCTTTCAATGCCAACATGGAGTACTGTAGTAGTAAAGTACACCATGATCGACATTTAACTCAATGCTGTTTAAATGTAAGTCAATAAACATTAAGAGCCAACTATGTACCAAACATTGTTTATTAATGAATTGTACAAGGGTATGCTTACTAATTGCTCTAAAAAACAAAGGAGAAATACATCAAATCACAAAATCTGAATCCTCCTAAAAAGCTTGATAGGCTAAAACTTGAACATTATATAATAATATAAAACAAAAATTAAAAAATGGAAAATCTTCTACTTGGGTAAAAATTATCTACTTAACAAGTACAGGATGGGAGAAATAAAGCTAGTTTTAGACAGCCGTTTATCTAAAATAGATCTAAGATTTAACTGTATTGCATTTTTAATACATGTCAACAATGTGATGGGGCAATGAGAAAAAAAAGTTAGTATCTTGGGAGTTTCTGGTCCTTGAGAGACTATGGTTCCCCACACACACACACACATCCTCTACTCTACCCTGGTCAGACCATACCAAGAGTAATGTGCGTAGTTCTGACTCATCAGAAGGGATTGATTAACTGGAAAGCATCCAAAAGAGAGACCAACCAAGATGATGAAAAGCCATGAAGTTCAGACCAGGTAAGGATCAGTTGAAGGAACTGGTGATGTTGAGCCCTGCACAGGGAAGATTTAAAGGATGTGGGATAGCTATCTTTGCCCTCACAAAGGGCTCTCATGTGGAAGAGAAGTTAAACTTATTCTGCATAGAAACATTTGGAGGATGTTGCAAAGAGACAAATTTAAAAATTTGGAAGAAAACAAAACAAAAACCTTCCTACCAATCAGTGCTATTCCAAAATGAAATAGAGTATCTTGGGAAATAGTTGACTTCCTCTTATAGAGGTTTTCATATAAAAGCTAGTTGACCATTTAATTGGTACACTGGAGAGGGAATTCTAGTATGGGCTGTATACTCTGGCCTCTGAGGTTCCTTTGACCAATGATAATCTATGATTGTATTCTAACCTACTTAATTGGGAAGCTCATCTAAATAAAACCCAGACTAGTATAGTGATTAGAGAGCTAGACTCAGGGTCAAAAAAGAGTTGGATTTGAATTTCATCTCTGACATTTACTATGTGATCACAAGTATATTTGAGTAATTTAATTTCTCTGGACCTCAATTTCCTCATCTATAAAATTAGATGGTAGGACCCCTTAGGGTGCCTTCTAGCTCTAAATCTATGATTCTATGAGCTCTAAAATGCTTTCCAATTCCAAATTTCTATAATTCTCACTGTATCCAGTGCCTTAACACAGTGCCTGCCATATGGAAGGTGCATAATAAATGTTTGTCGACTTACTTTTCACTTAGGCAGAATAAATTAGACTCTACTTCCAATTAAGGCCATGTTTTCATTTTTAATTAGAACAACATTTTTCATTCAGTTTCTAGTTAAAAAGAGATCAAATCACAAATCTAGCTGATTGAAACTTTTTAGCCAACTGAACTAAGTAGATTGAGGATAGCTGTTGATCTAATCCTTTGTGGAGCGCTCAATTGTTATACTTGGCAGGGAAATGGGGGTGCCATATGAGACCTCAAAGATCAATCAATACTATGAATAGATATGCTCTCACCTCAAAAACCCTTCACAATTTGTTGTATAAATAAGAAAAAAATAAAGTCTTGGGGGAAATATTTTCTATTAAAATGTGTTTTAGATTGAGAAGCTGATTCTGAAAAAGTAAAATCTTATCTCATGAACAAGGAACACTGCACCAAAATCTTCCATGACCAAAACGATTTGGCATCTTCTTTGTAACCAAACCAGTGGGTGAGATGGATACTGTCTCCATGGAGAAGTTTATAAATTATCTGGAAGTCTCTCTATGCCTAATCCATCCTTGTGAGTGACAGCTAGCCTTAATCACTAGCTTCACATAAGTCATCGCATTTGCTATCAGTTTTTAATTTTATTTCTTCATTCCTTCATGGATGCCCTAATGCACTAGTTAATCTACAGAGGCTGCTCCAACGCAGGCTTGTCAGAACTGATTTCACACTAGGGCATCTTCATGTTTGCTCCTGTACAGTAATTAAAGGAAATCATTAGAAAGTTCAAATGAAGCTGCAAGTATAATCATTGGGTCTAGTCTGTATGGGACCGATGGCTGATTCCCAGGGATTGAGTTTTGATTGTAGCTGAGATCTTTGTTCAAGGAAGAGTTTTTCCAGAGAAGCAGTGGGAGAAACATGTTGGAAAGGAAGTCAGGAGAGGAATAGATCTGAAAACTATCTTTGATATTCACTAGCTATGCAACCATGGTTCAAATTAGCCTCTGAGCCTCAGTTCTATCTTTTATAAAAAGGATAGAACCCTTGAAGTTCCTATCTCATAGGGCTGTTGAAAAAGACTCATGAGGAAAAGTATGTAAAGGACTATATAAAAGCCAGGGTTTGGGAAATATTTAGCAAGTTCAAAAGAACCTGAAGATGAGTGGACATTAACTTTTTTAGTTTACCAACAGCGTCTATGCAACATTTCTTAAATGAATAGGATTTTGGTATTCCTTACCATAACACAGCATGGCAAAGTGGAAGTAGTTCTGGCTCTGTAGTCAGAGGTCCTGGATTCAAATCCCAGGTCCACTTTCCACTGCCAAGGTAACTTTGAAGAAATCTTATAATATCTCTGTACCTTTGTTTCTTCATCTATAATATGAGGGAGATGAGCTCTAAGGTTTTCTCTAGCTCTAAATCTGTAATCATAAGGAATAGGATACTGGACTTTGAGTCAGAAAGACATGGGCTGGAATTCTATCTCTCTGACACCTTTGGCAAGACAATTTACACTCTCTAAGCCTCAATTTCCTTATTTATAAAAATGAGAATCAGAATGCCTATTGCTACTGGAGTTATAACAAAGACTGATTATGCTGGGACCAGTAACACAAACAAATGAAAAGCTTGAGATTTTGGAGAGGGCAGGGAAGCTGTGGGATTTATGGTCCTTTGGGAAGGAGACTGAGATCCAAGAATGCTAGCATAAGGCAGGCTGCCCCTTGGGGAGCAACTCATCTTAGACAACATCAGGCAACTTTTTATTTTAACTAATTATTCACATGGTCTAGGTGCTTAACCTAGACACTTAGTTTAGTGTTAACACACTGCTGAAGGTCTTCAAGTGCTGTCATTGGCCTCTAAATCCAGAACCCAAAGATGAAGCTCCATTTATACCAGTCAGTTTTGGTCCCTTGTACATGATTTAATTCAATCCAATTCCACATGCATTTTCTAAGTGAAATGCTGGAACTACAAATTAAAAAAATGAAATTCTCTATGACCTCAAGGAGATTTTGTTCTTATAGGGAGTATATTATATGGGAAGGGAGAGAGCATGCAACTCCCTATGTATAAGCATTAATATGTATATATATGCATTATATATGCTTATGCAAATGTTATGATTAAAAATGTCAAGAAGTAAGAATTCTTGTATTAAATTCATCTATTAATTGACCAGCCAATACAAATTAATTTGATCAAATGATTTGTAATTTTAAAAATCCAAATTCCCATGCACAGATCCCTAAATATAATTTGGGAGTTCATTCTTCAGCCCTCCCCTAGACAACCAAAACATCTCTAATTGATGAATTGCCAATAGAAAATGATTCATAAAATCTTTTAACCTCTTCCTGTCTCCTGGGTGATAGAGGACAATCACATACTATGAACAATGTCTCCAAAGACACCTGACAAGAAGTCAAGTTCTGTCTGATCAAGTGTCCTTTTATAATGTTTTTGTTTGTTTGCTTGTTTGTTTTTGTTTATTCATTTTTAAATCTTTACCTTCCATCTTGGAGTAAATACTGTGTATTGGTTCCAAGGTAGAAGAGTGGTAAGGGCTAGGCAATGGGGGTCAAGTGACTTGCCCAGGGTCACCCAGCTGGGAAGTGTCTGAGGCCAGATTTGAACCTAGGACCTCTTGTCTCTAGGCCTGGCTCTCAATCCACTGTGTCACTCAGCTGCCCCCTCTAATATTTCTTAATGGGAAATTGAAGGTCTTGATTTTTCTACTACATACAGGTATAGACATCATAAGCTGGTTCTTTTCTACTGAGTAAGGCAGATCCCATTATCTTGTCCACCATCTTGCTTTTTTAATCTATTCCACAATGGAAGAAATTCATTATGTGGAGCATTCCTTGAAACTCCTAGGAATAAAGGAATGAGTGTAAAATAATGAGGAATGGATTTTAGCCTCTAATTGAAAATCAAGATATAGAAATAACTCAATATATTAAAAATTAATCTTCTCAAGACAAAATCTATACAAAGAACAAAAAAAAAGTCTATGCCAAGATATTTGGCAATTGAGAAGACAAAAAATTCTGACACTCAGGAAAAGCCTCTTTCAGAAGGATAGCACTTGAACTGAGTCTTGAACACTGGGAGCTCAATGAGAGATAAAAGGAAAAAAATGCTACCTCTTTCAGAAATAGAGAGGGGTTTAGATCCCTAATTCTTCTCCTTAGTCATAGATTTGGGTTATTTAAATCGCAATACATGCAACTGTGTTTCTCAATAGCTTTTGAAGTACATATGCCCCTAGGGAACTATTTGCCATTATCTTGTGGCAACTGAAGGGCAAGACTAGGCATATGAAATGAAGAGGTTCAAAGAATTTTAGGGAGAATTGAGCTTTGACTAAACCTGGCTACCTAAGAAATAAGAGTGATGCTCCCTAGAGCTTATCCTAAAAAGTCTAAACATCTCACGTGATTATCAAAGCTAGATTTTCTGGGTGTGTGTGTGTGTGTTGTGTAAGAGAGACAGACAGACATAGACAAAGACAAAAACAGAGACAGACAGAAAGAGAGAGACTGACAGACATACAGAAACAGACAGAGAAAGAGAGAGAGGCATGAGAGAATAAGCTTTTTCATAGAGACTATGGATATTGTTACTGTTAATTACTGAATTAGTAAGAATGTGTCTGTGTGTTGAAACTAAATGACAGAGGTGCTCCCAAGATTATCTAATCAATATATCAACTATAGGAGAAAAATCCTGAGATGGTTTGCCATTTCCTTTTCCAGTTCATTTTACAGATGAGGAAACTGAGGCAAATAGGGTGAAATGACTTACCCACAGTCACACAGGTGGTCAGTGACTGAGGCCAGAGATAAATTTAGGAAGATGACCCTTCCTGACTCCAAACCAGGCACTCCATCCATTGTACCACCCAGCTGTCTCCCTGAAAAACTTTGATATCAATTGTGAGAAAGGAGAGGCACAGTACTGCCCAGCATGGTATGCCCACATCAAAGAAGGTGCTGTGCTTCATAAACAAAGCAGAATTGCAATAGCTCAACAGAAGCATCTCCCTCCCAAATGCTCATACAGTCTATGTTTGCCTAACCTGTGGTAGAGACTTCCAAGCTCAGATTGGTTTGATCAACCACAGTCAGACACACCATACCTTGACCTCAACACAGTGATGCCATTTTGGTCCTCCTTAAATATGAAGGACAAAAAAACCAACCAATCAAAGTACTGGTCATTCCAAGGTTAAAAATCATGGGTCTACAGCTGGAAATGAATTCAGAACTCATCTAGTCCAACCCTCTCATTTTTATAGGTACAAGACTAAGGAGCAAAGAAGTTAAGCAACTTCTTCAAAGGAAACAAGTGGAGAAGTTGAAATGTATACTCAAATCTTTGGTACTTA
Source organism: Monodelphis domestica (assembly GCF_027887165.1). Taxonomy (NCBI): domain Eukaryota; kingdom Metazoa; phylum Chordata; class Mammalia; order Didelphimorphia; family Didelphidae; genus Monodelphis; species Monodelphis domestica. The sequence goes on from NC_077231.1 coordinate 75,120,736, forward strand.
ACCTAATTCAGTACTCTATTCATTGCACTATACTGCCTCAAGAGATATTAGGCATCATTATACAATCAATAAGGAGAATTGTAGCTGAGTGCCCACCTTTATCTGGCAGGCAGTGAGACAGACATCCAGGATTACCCCCAGACACAATTCATTAACATTTGCATTTAACCAATGGAAAATAGAAAGCAGATTCCAGGGAGACAAAGGCAAGAAGAAATCATTTTTATGGTATTGAAAAGACCTCTTCAGGGAAAAACTGCTTTGGGAGGGGGAGAGAGTCTGTGGTTCCTGGGAAAATGGGAATCAGTTAGACCCATTAAAAGAAGAGTTATGATTAACTGTCTAATTAAAAAGCTAGTTTGGCCAGGCAAGAGGCCTCCTCAGTGTCCCTGAGGCTAATAGGGCTTCTCCCTCACACTTTAGGGTCTCTTCCTCTGGGTCTACAGCTTCAATTTACCATCCGGTTTGTTTCTCATTGCTTATGTGTCTCTGAGTCAACCTTGAAGGCAAAAAGACTATTTTGTTCCTCTCCCTGATCTGCCCCTGACTTAGTTATGCATGGTCGTTGTGTTCTTTACCTCATGGAAGAAGAATTGGAGGGATCAATCCTAAATGGATGGATGGAAGCTGGAGTTTGTGAATTGTTCTCACCAAAATTTTTCCATCTCAGGAGGCCAAAATGAAATGGATATTTTTAGGCCTGTCCTCTAAGGGACTTAAGCCAAATAAGCCACAGGATAAAAACAGTATTTCTTTTTTCTTTGTAAAGATATTTTATTTTAACAATTACACATAATAACAATTTTCCACATAAGTTTTCTAAAGTTATATGATCCAAAATGTCTCCCTCCGTCCCTTCCCTCCCCCTTCCCAGAGATGGTAAAGCAATTTGATCTGGGTCATACATGTATTATCATGCAAAACATGTTTGTTTTTGCAAAAGAATAATCATATAAAACCAAAACCCCTAAATAATAACCCACATAAACCAAAGTGAAAAATCATATGCTTTGATTTGCATCCCAACTTCAACAGTTCTCTCTCTGGAAGTGGATTCTTTGTCATAAGTCCTTCAGAATTGCCCTGGATCATTGTATGATTGATAGTAGCTATGTCTGTCACAGTTGATCATTCCACAATATTGCTGTTATGTGTGTACAATGTTCTGGTTCTGCTTATTTTACTCTATTCCAATTGATGGACATTCCCTGATTTTCCAATTCTTTCCCATGGCAAAAAGGGCTGTTATAAATATTTTTTGTACAAGTAGGTACTTTCCACTCTTTTTTAAAATCTCTTTTGAGTTCAGACCTTTTAGTGATATCCCTAGATCAAAGGATATGCAGCTTTTTATAGCCCTTTAGATGAAGTTCCAAATTGCCCTCCAGAATGGTTGGATCAGTTCATGACTCCACCAACCATGCATTAATGGACCATTTTTGCCTCCAACATTTATCAGACCTCTACTGTCATATCTGCTAATCTGATAGGTGTGAGGTGGCACATCGGGGCTGTTTTAATTTTCATTTCTCTCAAGAACGATCTGGAACATTTTTTTCATATGATTATTTATAGTTTTGATTTCTTCATCTGAAAACTGTTCATATCCTTTGATCATTTGTCAATTAGAGAATGGGTTGTATTCTTATAATTTTGACTTAGTTCTCTACATATTTGATAACTTAGTCCTTTCTCAAAGAAATGTGTTATAAATTGTTTTTCCCAGTTTGTTGTTTACCTTCTAATCTTGATTACATTGGTTTTGTTTGCACAAATTTAATATTTAAAATTCTTCATTTTGCATCTTATGTTATCTCTCTCATGGTTTGTCATAAATTCTTCTGTTCTCCATAGATCTGACAGGTAGACTATTCTAAGTCCTCCTAATTTACGTATAGAATTTATTTTACACCTAAATCATATACTCATTTTGGCTTTATCTTTTATTTTGGATGTGAGATATTGCTCTATACCTAGTTTCTGCCATACTGGAAAACAGTATATCTTAAAGAACATTAGCTCTGGAATACAAAGAGCTGCTTTAGATCTTATCTCTGACGCTAAATGACCTTGGGCAAGTAGTGTGCTTTATCTGTAAAATGAGAGGGTTAAACAAGATGGTCTCTGAGGTCTATCCATTCCAATTCCAGATGTATCATTCTATGATCTTTGGATCAATAGTAATATACATCATTATAGTAATGATCTTTGAGAGGGAAAAAAAGGAAGGAAGGAAGGAAGGAAGGAAGGAAGGAAGGAAGGAAGGAAGGAAGGAAGGAAGGAAGGAAGGAAGGAAGGAAGGAAGGAAGGAAATAAGAAGGGAAAGAAGAAGGGAAGAAGAGAAAAAGAAAAAGGAAGATAAAGTAAAGAAGTTAATTGAGACAACTTTTTAAATAGGATAGAGAAAAACAGAAAAAGTCAAGACAATCAGGGCCACCTTAAAAGATATTAGTTAATCTTATATATTTAAACAGAAAAATGAAGTATATATAATAAAGGTCTGCAGTATCATATGCAATCTTCTTTCTCTGTTCTATAATGTATATGCAAATGCCCATTCTATTTGGTGTTTAAATTCAGAATAATAATCTTAAAAATTAAACCAAAAAAATCAAATAAAAAGATTAACTAACTGACCTGGGAGATCTATTCTAACTTTAAGTCTATGATCCTTTGTAGCTACTAATCTGTAAACAAAGTATTACTGGCAGGAAAAGTTTGGTAATTTCAAGGTGTTCTTTAATTATTCCTGTTGCAGAGAAAAGAATGCAACCATCTCTTCAATGTTTAATCTTTTGAGTATAGATTTTAATTGACTTGTTTCCTAAAAAGAGATCACATGTATTACTTTAAATTATTCACTAAACTAATAATTGACAGAAAAGCTTAGTCTATTCTTAAAAAAATGCGTATTTTTCTCATACATAGTCTATTCCCAAATACAGTAAACACCCTCAGACTCAGATTTGCTTTAAAAGAAATACACCCACATACGTATGTATGTATATGAGTATGTGTATTATATCCCCATATAATTATCTGGCTGATTGATTGGATTTATTGGTTACACATAAAAAGTGAATTCATAAATAAATATTCATATTTTGGGATACTGATCAGTTTTTTCATTTAAAATTTTTTACTGACAAGGTGGGTGAGCAATTTAAAAAAATGAAAAGCTTGGCAACCAATGACATAGAAGAAAGCATCTTCTAAGCATTGTGAGTGAAGCTGCCCTGGAGGATCAGTGGGAGGACACACAAGTATCACATGAGATGAGCCAGTGTGGGTAGTTTACAGTTTGTATCATTGGAGGGAATGCCTTCATAGAAAAGCTCACAGGATCCTAAGACCATAGATGACAGGATCATAAACTTAGAGCTGAAAGGAACTTAGAGGCCATCTAGTACATTATCTTTCATTTTATAGATGAAGAAACTGAGAATCAGACTTGTATCAACTTCACTTAGTTAATAAATGTATTAATTAGTGGAGCCAAGACTTGAATCCAGCTGTTAGGTTCTATGTGCCAAGACACTGTATTCAAGGCTCCTGCTTAGCCCAGGCTACAGATTATCTTCACATCTTTAACCTTTAAGGTTGCCACTAACTTGGAGTCTCCTTTCTTGTTTGCTTCCTACACACAAGAGAAACAGGACTGATAGAAGGTCCTCAAAGAACCCTATTTTCCAGAGGCAGCAGATCCCCCAAAAAGTCAGGTGCTAAACAGGCTAGATGAAGAAGTGTATTTCCAGGGAGCACAAAGCTGGGTGCCTTTTCTCTTCCTAGGGATGATGTTTTTTAGGTCCAGGTAGGAGTAGGAAGCAGCAGCAAGGCAGAAAATTACTCAAGGTGAAAAATCACAGAGCTGTCACGTAGAAGAGATGAACTCTGACCTGCTTAGCCCCAGAGAGGAAAACTAGGAACACTAGTGGTAAGTTGGAGAGATAGAAACAGAAAATCTGAGAGAAGAGACAGAGAGGAAGAGACAAATTCAGAAAGACAGAAAGAATCACATAGAGAGACACATACAACAAGAGACAGAGACTGGGACAGAAAAACAGAAAGAGGGAGGGAGAGAGTCAAACAAACAGAGAAAGGTCGGGGGAGAGGGGGGGGGAGGGAGAGAGGCAGAGAGGAGACAGAGGGGGAGAGAGGAAGTGGAAGGAAGAGACAAAGAAAGGAGAGACAGAGGGGGACAGAGACAGACAGAAGAGACAGGTAAAAGAAAGAGGAGGGGGGGAGAGGGAGAGAAAGGGAGAGGAAGAAAGAGGGGGAGGGAAAGGGAGAGAGACAGAGAGAGACAGAAACAGAAGTAGAAGAATAAAAGGGGAGAGACAGACAGACAGACAGACAGACAGAGACAGAGACAGAGACAGAGATAGAGACAGAGACAGAGACAGAGGCAGAGAGACAGACAGAGAGACAAAGGGAGAGAAAAAGGGAGAGGGAGAAATTTAAGTTTGGCATGAATAAAATTGTCTTAACAATTCATAGGTAGTGACTTCCCCTCACTGGTGGTCTTTAGGCAAAGGCTAGAAGACTCCTTTGTCTGAAATGGCAGAGAATAGATATTTGCCCCAACAGAAATTAAACTATATTGCTCCTAAAACCCATTTAAAACTGGTGATTCTTCACTATATTCATGGGTACGTTGCACAACAAATTGCATCTGGCCACAAGGGGGCCCCTATGAATTTCCCCCCCATAGACTGAATGGAGCATTGTTTTGCCTGGAGACATCATGCTTGTTTCATTAGGGAAGCAACACTGTGGTTTGTTTACTAGAATTGGGAAAGTAGCATATATTGTGTATATATAGCCGTCTGGAAGGATGCCAGTTGGGGTGATTGCATCATGTGGCCTCAAATACATCCTGCTAGGGAATGTGCCAAGAGCAGCATAGCACTCCAACTTATACTTACTGAATTGCCATTCATGGGCTGAGACAAGATGCTCATCCCATCAATTATCCTGACCCCATCATGCATGGTACCAGATAAATGGACTCCTGTATTTCAGCACTCTGCGAGATGCTCTAGAACAGGGGCTCTTCATCTGAGATTCCTGAAAATGTTTAAATATGTTTGGTATGATAATTGTATTTAAATATCTGTTTCCTTCATAATCCTATGTATTTTGCTTAAACAAAAACTATTCTGAGAAGGGATCCATAGGTTTTGTCAGAATGCCAAAGAGACCCATGATGACAAAAAGATTAAGAGCCCCTCATGTAGAGGATGAATGATGTAGATTCTCTTTCAATGGCAGGATGGATAGAGGGCAAGACTTGGAGTTAGGAAGGCCTGGCCTCAGATATATACTAGCTGTGTGGCCCTGGGCAAGTCACTTAAAAAAAAATACAGCACCAACTCTCCTTGCCTCGGTATCCCTCTCTATAATAGGAGAATAATAATAATAATAATAATAATACCTATCTCCAAGACTCTTGTAAGGATCAAATGAGATAATAAATGTAAAGCACTTAGCACAGTGTAATCACTACAGAAATATTAACTATTATTATCTGCTTAATAATAACATGAAATATATATAAAATTGAGGATGAGATCCCTAGAAATAATAATGGCACAGATATAAATGGTCTAATCATATAAATAGATTTTATAGATAAGTAAAAATTTCAAAGCACTTTGCATACATTATTTTAGCAAAATCTTATAATCCTATGAGGCAGATGCTAACATTATTCTCAGTACAGATGGGCACACTGAGGCTGAGAGAGACTTAAGGAAGTCTCTAAACTTTTCTGCTTCTTATTTTCCTCATTAAGAAAGTGAAAAAGTTGTAGTTAATGAGCACTGAGGTGTATATATATATCTGTTAGGCTATGATTTTCCTTGAGTTAGTGTCAGAGGCAAAATTTGAATCCAAATAATTCCTAAATTCAAGTATCATATATATATATATATACATATATATATACATATGATATAGGGGTGTATGGGGTGCTCAGGGAGGAGTAATATCTTTGGTATGGAGGACTTGTCATGCCCTCCTAGGGCAGCTCTCCAGCCTCTGACCCTCACCTGACCCCCAGCTCTCACTTGTGGCTCCCAGTAGCTGCTAGTATGCGGCAGCGGCCACACCCCGGGCGACGGCTTCGACAGGCCGGCTAAACCTTGTGAGGGTAGCCATCGGGTCGTCGACCCCTGGTGAACCAGGGCTTTGCTCACCCAGCATGTGAAGACTGCTTCAGCGGAACAGGCAGAAGAAACCAACAAGAAGGTTCAATGGCTGAGAGGGCGACGCAGCAAAGCACTGTGGAGTGCTCAGGGCATGTTGGAGCACAAAGGACAACATAGCCATCCAATGCAGCTGAGGAAGTCTCCAGGTGTAATGATTTTTCGTGCCACTGGACCCAGGCTTTCAACGCCAAGAGAGTGGGACTGTCTCTGTGCATCGACTCTTCCTCTTAAATCTCAAGTACAAGTGTCTTGGTGCACAAAAACACACAAAGACAATCGTCATCCTCGGTTACCAAGAGACTACTACTACTATATATATATATATATATATATCCACTATATCCAATTGCTTCTGAGTATGCCATTTTGTGTTTGAATTTTTGTCTTCCTAAGTGAGCATAATGGCAAAGCATTTGTTTTTGTTTGTTTGTTGTCCATATCCATAATTTTACTAATAGAAGGAAGTTTTCTAGTGTAGAAAATTCCTCCATCAATATGGATTGCCAACTTATCTATCATCTATGATTATAAGGAGCTACCTTGGACACTAATAGGCTAAGGGAATTGCCGATGGTCTCTCGAGCAGGGCATGGACTTACATCTTGGAAACTCAAGGTCAACTTTCAGTCCACCATACTACCTTGACTCATGGCAAAGTGTAAATGTGGACAAATTGAGAATCTTATAAATAATATCACCTTCAAGCTGTGGACTTTGTTTTTCAAAGGAGGAGACTCTCCAACTTGAGAATGCAGTGGCCATGACTCACCCTTTAATCCTCTCCATCACCTTTTATTCTATTTTCCATCCTGATAGACATGCCATTTCCTACATCCTGGCAATAATGATTTTGTACACTGGTGTATATTTCACTTTTACACTTATCTTGTGGGGATGTAACTGTAATCAAGACTAATTATGAAGAACAAGGCAAGAAGCATATAAAATTAATGGAAAACTCATCTTGGTGTTCTGTTGCATGATAAGATTGAGACTTGTACAGGAAGTAAAATTCTGAAGAAAGGAAGACCAACTCTCTTGGACCATAGGGGGGAAAGCAAACAGAACCAAAAGAAGAATATACACCATTATTTCAATACTGTCAGCAAAAGCAACATAAAAAACATGAGTTGAGATTTTATGCAGTATCTACTCTTGGTCTCATAGAACTAATGATGAAATCCAATTCCTTTCTCCCTTTGGAGAGACAGTGGGTGACTGGTATTTGCAAGCTCTTGGTCATACTTTGTCATTTTTTAGTAATTAGCAATAATTGTCCCTCAGATGAACTTCATTGATTGCAATACTGCCACTGCGCAAAACTATCATTTTGTTTTGCTTAACTGTTTTGTGTGTGTGTGTGTGTGTGTGTGTGTGTGTGTGTGTGTTATAGGAAAGGGCTCCATGGGAGAATGCAAAGCAAGTATTATTGGGAACTGACAATGTTAGAAAAACAAAAAATATCTTTACTATGCCTTTATTTAAAAGGAAAGAAAGAGAAGGCATGTGGGGGAGGAGAAATATATACTTTAGACCAAATTCATCACCTTGACCAGAGGTACAATGGGAAGATACTGGTTTGGAATCAAAAGATCTGAGCCCCAAAACTCTATCAGTTATAGAGGGAGAATGAGCTTTTAGTTGGCCAAAATATAGTACCAACAAAATTGTTTGTCGTTGACAATTCACCATGAAGTCCATTGGGATGGACTTGTACCCTGGCTGTTCCAAGGTCCCATATGCTCTGTCCTCTTGTCAAATATATTGTCTATGTGACCTTGGGCAATTAATTTAAACTTCTTGGGTCTCAATTACCACTTATGTAAAAGGAACATGTTGGCCTAGATGGACAGTAAGGACCCTTTTGTCTCTATATCTACAACCCTGAATCATCATGCTAAATAGTCTGGTAAGTTTTTGAGCCTTTCAAGACCTTAATTTATAATTGCATGATTATATTAGGAAAGGAAGGAAAGGGGTAGCTAGGTGGCTTAGTGAAAAAAGCACCAGTCCTGAAGATAGAAAGTCCTGAGTTCAAGTGTGGTCTCAGATACTTCTAAGATGTGTGACCCTGGGAAAGTTATTTAACACCCATTACCTAGTTTTTACTGCTCTCTATCTAAGAACCAATACTTAATATTGTTTCTAAGATAGAAAGTAATGGTTTAAAAAAAGGTGGTGGGAAATGAGGTTGAAACAAAAGATACCAATAAAAGTTTTTTTTAAAAAAAGACATCAATTGAACAAAGCATCTTTGTGTAGAGTTATTATTTCATGGTAGAGGTTGTGGTACATGCCTATGATCCCAGCTTATCAAGGACACAAAGACTGGTGGATCACTTGAGCTCAAGAGTTCTGAGCTCAGAGGGGCGGAGTCAATATGGCAGCCTAGAAGGAACAGAAGTTCAGACCTCTGACTAAGTTTCCTAACTGATCACAAACTGAATGCTCCCAGGGGACTGAAAAACAAACTTAACAAGACAGAGCCAAGGAACCCTCCTGCTGGACCTAATTCAAAAGATACGCCCACTGAAAAGCTAGAATCTGAGAACACTTGGGTTTAAGGGGAAGACAGAAGGAAGGTCCCAGGACACATCCCCCCTCCCACCAAGAACGCTGAGACTCCAGCGGCAGTGGGAACTTCTGGGCAGGCAAAGGTGCTGGTCTGGAGGTCATACCTTGCGAACAGGGCAGTGCCAAGTTCAGAGCGTCCAACACAGATGGCAGGGAAGGAGCTAAAGAGGGAGCATAGACCTGGCAGCTGGGCCAGAGCTGTGGAGATTGTGGAAAGGAAACAAGACTGACAGTTTTGGGGGGAAGGGGCAACTGGGAGTGTCAGCTGGGTCTTGTGACTATCATTTCCTTCTGGCCAGTTTTAGAATTGCTTCCTGGTGTTGGAGGAAAGAGGAGCTTGTTCAACCCAGTCTGGAGCAGTGTGCTCTTCTTGGTTCAGCCCAAAGACACAGGCTTCTGAAGGTTAGAACTGTTCTTGTTTGCTTTCTGTCTACTGATAAGATTCTGAATTAGACAAAGCAGGACTGATATAGAGTAGACGGGAGTGGGAGAAACCCTCCGCCAGCCTCTGGAAGCTAAGTCTGAAGCTAAGGAAAGAACTCCAATCCTAACTGGTTATTAAACTTTATATTATTTGAACTCGCAGTCAGATAAGTGGACTATCTTTTCTGGTCATAGAGGGAGCTGAACTTTAGTTCAGTCTTTCCAGGACAAACAGTACTTATCAGACCCCTGTTGCTTCCTCTCAGCAGGGGTCATCTCCCTCCTTTGCTTCACCGAGTGATATTCCCTCTCTACCCTCAACTTCTCCATACCCCATACAAACCTCCCATTATCCCCCATTTTCCAATCCCCCCATTTCATTTCCCAATACATATAACAGTTTTTGGCAGAGCCAGCTAGGTTTTCCTACCTATTTTGTCAAGAAGTTCAGAAAATTTGGGCCTGCATACATTTCAAAAGCCTGTGTGACTGTGAAAAGTAACCATTTTGAGATCAGTGTTGAGTACAACTAATCTGCCTAGTGATACCATACCCAAAAGAAACCACTCCTCCTGAAGGGAGGAGGCGACTCTTAAAGGACCAGACTTAAAAACATTTTTTTCCTGTTGCAAAAAGCTTTTCAAGATACAAGATGGCAAAAAAAAAAAACTATTACTTGCCATGGGTTATCTAGCCTGCATTGGATATTTCTTTTATATGTTTTACAACTTATTTTTTGTCATGATTCCAGATTATATTTATTTTCTGCTTAGCATCTATGAAACTTTGCGATGGCTGAATATAAGTATGTATTGCTTGATTTCATTCATTCCTACATATGCTGCAGCATTATTCTTCGTAACCCAATTATTCTATGCCCTAAAAAAGTCGTGCATCTAATTTATGGAAAAAAAGCAAAAGATAATGAAATAGCTGTGATGATGATAGCCATAAAGGAGAAGATGATGCAACTAAAGGAAATGATGAAGCAACTGACTGAAGAGAAACAATGTGGCAAAAGTATTAACACACAACAAGACATACCTAAAAATAACAATGTAGTTCAGCAAGAAAATACAGATGGGGCTGAAGGTGGAATACCAATATTACCACTAAGAGATCAAACAAGCCTACAACCAGATAACAGCATAATTCATATTGAAACACATAAGCCATTTACAACAGTTGACCTTGAAAATCTGAAAAAACGGATGCCTTCCTGGTTTTCAGAGCCAATGAGATGTTTAAAAGAATTTAAAAGAGCAATTAGGCTTTATGATGCAGATTTCCAGGACACTGAAATTCTTCTCTCAGAATTATTTTAAAAAAGGGAAAAACAACAATTCATTGATGAAACTAGAAACAATCCAAATTTAACATTATGTACATAGGAGGGAACAGACTTAGAGTTATCTAATAATGAAAATCTACGTCATCTAAGAAAGGCCAGAGAAGACTTATTAGAGGCAATGAAAAGTTTTTCAAAAAGACCAGATACTTGGGGAAAATTTGAGAAACTGAGACAGGAAAGTGGGAAACATCCATCAAAGTTCCTCGATTGAGTGATTGAAGTAGCAAAGGATGTGCTTGGATTTGAAAACTTAACTGAACAAAATCTCCAACACATAAGGAGACAATTTGTGAAAGGCATTAATACACCTATTAGATCATAATTTAAACTTCAATGCCCAGACTGGGAAACACTAAGTCTGGAAGATTTAAGAAAAACAGCAACTTACATATTTTCAGGTCATAAAGAAATGCTAGAGGAGAAGGATGTAATAAAAAAAGAGCTGAAAGCCAAGCTCAAGGAGGCAAATAGCACAAGTAAGTATAAAGAAATTAAAGAAATAAAAAATCTAGCCACTCTGCAATCATACAAACCCACAAGAAATTACACACAAAGCAATCAAAGGAGAAATTTACCCAGATGTTTCCTCTGTGGAAAAATGGGTCACATGGTTTGAGACTGTTATTTAAAGGCACAATTATTCCAAGCTAATAACAAACAGAGGTCTTGGGAAAGCACCATAAAGTATAGCAGCAATAATACACAAACAAATGCAAAACATTGTAATTATCATTGCAAGAATTCATTGCAAGCACCAAATTTAGAAACTATGCAGAGATACATCCAACAAGGAGTGAAACCATGTTATTCACAAGTAGTCCCAGGTGCTGCCAAACAAAGTCAGTTATGAAGCCAGGTGCATGGGGTAACATCAAAGAGGAAAAATGGGAAAGGAAATGGGAAAAATGAAAAGGAAGGAGACTGCATGCAAATAGAACTTGAGGTTTCAAAAGCACAAAATAAAACTAAAGAACAGATAGAAGAAGAAATCCAATTAGATAAGGATTTAACAGAGATTAAAGAGAAAATTTTTGGAACAGTAGAACAAGCTACAAAGAAACAGGAAGAAACAAAACTGGCAACAGTCTGTAATACACAAACTACAAATTAATTAAGTGAAACACATGAGCTAACAACAAAAGGGTCCAATGGGGAAGAAAATGCAATAACAGATAACATTCAAATAAACAGACCTCTTGGGAACAATGGCATGGAAAGCAGGGATGATATTATAAAAGAAAATACCGACATAATAGAATAGTCAACTTTAAATCCTTATGCAGAAGAATTCCAACCAAAAGTAAGAGCACAAGAAAAAGCAAACACAAACATTATTATGCCATCCTTAAGTCTCCATAATAATGCAATTCCCTTGCGAACTGATGATGGATTGCAAAATGAATGTTCAGAGCAACAAGAAAAGTCTTAGAAGAAGAACAAAACTGGGATTTGAACGAAATAGAAATAGAGGCACCTATAGTCCAAGTGTGCCAACAAAATGAGAACACAGAACCAAGGGTCATGATAAAAGTGGGAAATGAGATCTACCCAGCTCTTATCGATACAGGAGCAACTAAATCTGTTTTTAAAACATCTCCCAAAGATAGACAAATCACAAGTTGTGTACAAGTTAAAGAGCTTGCAAAAGACTTCAGGAATATAGAAATCAACAAGCAACAGTCAATGCAAGACATGAATCACAGAAAATCACTATGTTCAATAATGTTTGATTCAGAAAATGAAGAAGACCAAGAACCTTATGAATATATCAAACCTTATGATCAAGATCACAAAGCTTTACAAGAGGGGGATACAGATGATTTCATTAAGAACTCAACACTAGAACAAACGATCCACCGGGTCAGGGCTGTGGAGATCCTCCATATTTGCTCCAGCCTTCCAGGAAGTTTTGTACTCAGAGCACACCCAGCCCAACTAAGCTGAACTTAATCCCATCAAAAGTCTCCAGAACTCAGGGAAGCCCAGGATCCACACCCATCCTCATTGACTGCTGGACTTTAATCCAATCAAAAGCCTCCAGAGGACAGGGAAGCTCAAACTCCAACAAACCTCCACCAGAGACTACACCAAGAGATCTCCTGTTAAAGCAACAAGAGAGGAAACTGACAGAAGCCCCCAAAACCAAAAAAATGAGAGGAGCAAGAGCACAGACATATATGGGGAGTAAGAAGGGGTGAATTTGAGCAAAAAACAGAAAGAGAAGAAAGACACTACAATAGGCAGCTTCTACTGAGCAAACGGAACAGAGGGGGAGAGATCAGCAAACTATAAATCAGAAATTCCAGAGAATTGGATACAGGCTGTGGAAGAACTCAAAACACAATTAAGAGAGGCTGAAGACAATTGGGGAAAGAATTTTAAAATTAAAATAAGTCATCTGGAAACAGAGGCACCTGAACTAAAATGAGAAAACAGTGTCTTGAAAGCCAAAATCAACCAGCTGGAAAATGAGACAAAGGAGATGAAAGATAAGGCAAAAGAGATGAAAGATGAGGTAAAGAGTATGAAAGACGACCTTCAAAGAAAATCAGACCAGAATGAAAAGGATGACCAAAAAGCCAGGGATGAAATCTAGTCTTTAAGAACCAGAATACAAGAACTGGAATTAAGTGACCTCACAAGGCAGCAGGACACTATAAAACAAAATGAAAAGAATGAAAAAATTGAGGAAAATGTGAAGCATCTCATTCACAAAACAGATGATTTAGAAAATCATTCAAGAAGAGACAATTTAAGAATCATTGGTCTTCCAGAAGACCATGACAAAAGAAAAAGCCTGGGCATAATACTACAGGAAAGTATTCAGGAAAACTGACCCAATATCCTAGAACAAGAGGGAAAAGTGGAGATTGAAAGAATCCACAGATCACCCGCTGTATTTAATCCCCAAATGACAACACCAAGAAATGTTATAGACAAATTAAAAAACTATCAGACCAAAGAAAAGATATTACAAGCCAAGAAGAAACCATTCAGAAACCACAGAAACACAGTGAGGATAATGCAGGACCTGGCAGCATCCACACTGAAGGACTGAAAGACATGGAATATGATATTCCAGAAAGCAAGGGAACGAGATCTACAACCAAGAATCAAATACCTATCAAAACTGACTATAATCTTACAGGGGACAGTATGGTCATTCAAGACAATAGAATAATTCCAAGCATTTGTAAAGAAAAGACCAGACCTGAACAGAAAATTTGATGTCCAAGTACAGAATTCAAGAGAATCATCAAAAGGTAATTAAAAAAGAAAGAAAAAAACAAAACAAAGCAACAACAACAAAAAATTTTAAGAGACTTAATAAGTTAAAATGATATGTATCCCTATAAAAAAAGAGGACATTGGTAACTCTTAAAAACTGTTGCTATCACCTGGGCAGCTAGAAGAATTACACATAAAGGGAACAATGGCAAACTGTATAGGATGAAAGGACAAGACATAAATAGGTATATAGATATATGCATGCACAAATGCACATATGTGTGTGTATATATATATGTATATATATATATATGTATATATACAACCAGAGCTAAAAAAAATAGGTTAATACTAAAAGAAATGGGAAAAGAAACAAATGGGGGTAAATTTATGTGTCACAAAGAAGCTCATGGCAGGAGAGAGGAGAACATCAATACACTGGAAAGGTAAAGAGGTTGGAGATAGAAAATACTCAACTCGTACATGCTTTGAAACTGACCCAAAGAGGGAAGAACAATTGAATCCATTGGGGCAGAGAATAGATTTGAGCCCTATAGGTGAGTAGAAGGGTAAAAAATGAACTGGTGGAGAGGGAAACAGTACAAGAGAGGGAGAGGGTGGGGGGCAATTTTAAAAAGACTACAGTGGAAAATAAGGAAGGGAATAAGAAGGGAGGGGGTAGAAAGGGAAGTAAAATAAGGGTGGGAACTAGGGGGACTGATTATAAACAAACATTGGTATAGAAGGAAATAGTGAAAGAAGAAAAGGCAGGACCAGGAGTAGAAATCAAAATGCTGGAAAATACACAGCTAGTAATCATAACTCTGAAGGTGAATGGAATGAATTCACCCATAAAACGCAAACAAATAGCAGAGTGGATTAGAATCCAAAGCCCTACCATATGCTTTCTGTAAGAAACACACATGAGGAAGGTAGATACGCATAGGGTGAAAGTAAGAGGATGGAGCCAAATCTATTGGGCATCAACTGATAAAAAGAAGGCAGGAGTCTCAATCATAATATCTGACAAAGCCAAAGTAAAAATAAATCTAGTTAAAAGAGATAGGGAAGGTAATTACACCCTGATAAAAGGCAGTATAGACAATGAGGAAATATCTGTACTCAATATGTATGCACCAAATGGCATAGCATCCAAATTTCTAAAGGAGAAACTAGAGGAGCTCAAGGATAAAATAGATAGAAAAACTATACTAGTGGGAGATCTGAACCTTCCTCTATCCGAACTAGATAAATCAAACCAAAAAATAAATAAGAAAGAAGTGAGAGAAGTGAATGAAATATTAGAAAAATTAGTTAGTAGACATGTGGAGAAAAATAAATAGGGACAAAAAGGAATACACCTTCTTTTCAGTAGCACATGGTACATTTACAAAAGTTTATTAGGGCACGAAAACATTGCAAACAAGTGCAAAAGGGCAGAAATAATAAAAAGCAACCTTCTCAGATCACAATGCAATGAAAATAATAATTAGTAAGGGTATATGGAGAGGTAAATAAAAAATTAACTGGAAATTAAACAATATGATTCTCCAAAACTGGTTAGTTAAAGAACAAATCATAGAAACAATTAATAACTTCATTGAAGAAAATGACAATGGCGAGACATTCTTTTAAAATCTATGGGATGCAGCCAAAGCAGTACTAAGGGGGAAATTTATATCCTTGAGTTCATATATTAACAAATTAAGAAGGGCAGAGGTCAATGGATTGGGCATGCAAATTAAAAAACTAGAAAGTAAGCAAATTAAAAATCCTCAGATGAAGACTAAATTAGAGATCCTAAAAATCAAAGGAGAAATCAATAAAATTGAAAGTCAAAGAACTATTGATTTAATAAATAAGACTATATGCTGGTACTTTGAAAAAAAAAACAAATAAAATAGACAAAGTACTAGTCAGTCTAATTTAAAAAAAGGAAAGAAAAACCATATTGACAGTATCCAAGATGAAAAAGGAGACCTCACCTCTAATGAAGAGGAAATTAAGGCAATCATTAAAAACTACTATGCCCAATTATATGGCAACAAACATGGCAATCTAGGTGATATGCATGAATACTTACAAAAATATAAATTGCCTAGGCTAAAAGAGGAAGAAATAAACTACCTAAACAACCCCATATCAGAAATAGAAAGTGAACAAGCCATCAAAGAACTCCCTACGAAAAAATCCCCAGGTCCAGATGGTTTCAAAAATGAATTCTATCAAACATTCAAAGAACAACTAATCCCAATATTATACAAACTATTTGACATAATAATTCTAGAAGGGGCTCTACCAAATTCTTTTTATGACACAAACATGGTACTGATCCCAAAGCCAGGCAGGTTAAAAACAGAAAAAGAAAACTATAGGCCAATCTCCCTAATGAATATAGATGCAAAAATCTTAAATAGGATACTAGCAAAAAGACTCCAGCAAGTCATCACAAGGGTTATCCACCATGATCAGGTAGGATTCATACCAGGAATGCAAGGATGGTTCAATATCAGGAAAACCATCCACATAATTGACCATATCAACAAGCAAACCAACAAAAATCACATGATAATCTCAATAGATGCAGAAAAAGCCTTTGATAAAATACTATACCCATTCCTTTTGAAAACACTAGAAAGTATAGGAATAGAAGGACCTTTCCTAAAAATAATAAACAGTAATAATCAGCAAACATCATCTACAATGGGGATAAACTCAAAACCTTCCCAATAATATCAGGAGTAAAACAAGGATGCCCATTATCACCTTTATTATTTAATATTGTACTAGAAACACTAGCAGTAGCAATTAGAGAAGAAAAAGAAATTGAAGGTATTAAAATTGGCAATGAGGGGACCAACCTGTCACTCTTTGCGGATGATATGATGTTTTACTTAAAGAATCCTAGAGAATCAACCAAAAAGCTAGTCAAAATAATCAACAACTTTAGCAAAGTTGCAGGATACAAAATAAACCCGCATAAGTCATCAGCATTTCTATATATCTCCAACCCAGTTCAGTAGCAAGAATTAGAAAGAAAATTCCATTTAAAGTCACCCAAGACAATATAAAATACATAGGAATCTATCTGCCAAGAAAAACACAGGAACTATATGAACACAACTATAAAACACTCTCCACACAGTTAAAACTAGATCTAAACAATTGGAAAAACATTGATTGCTCATGGGTGGGATGAGCTAACATAATAAAAATGACCATCCTACCCAAACTTATCTATCTATTTAGTGCCATACCCATTGAACTTCCAAAAAACTTTTTTTACTGAATTAGAGAAGACCATAACAAAGTTCTTTTGGAAAAACAAAGGATCAATGATATCCAGGGAAATAATGGGAGAAAAAAAATACAAAGGAAGGTGGCCTTGCAGTCCCAGATCTCAAACTATATTACAAAGCAGTGGTCATAAAAACAATGTGTTACTGGCTAAGAGACAGAAAGGAGGATCAGTGGAATAGATTTGGGGTAAATGACCTCAGTAAGACAGTCTATGAGAAACCCAAAGACCCCAGATTTTGGGACAAAAATTCACTATTTGATAAACACTGCTGGGAAAATTGGAAGACAGTGTGGGAGAGATTAGGTTTGAATCAACACCTCACACCCTACACCAAGATAAACTCAGAATGAGTAAATGACTTGAATATAAAGACGGAAACTATAAGTAAATTAGGCAAACACAGAATAGTATACATGTCAGACCTTTGGGAAGGGAAAGATTTCAAAACCAAGTAAGACTTAGAAAGAGTCACAAAATGTAAAATAAATAATTTTGACTATATCAAATTAAAAAGTTTTTGTACAAACAAAACCAATGTAACTAAAATTAGAAGGGAAGCAATAAATTGGGAAACAATCTTGATATCAAAAACCTCTGACAAAGGTCTAATTACTCAAATTTATAAAGAGTTAAACTATTTGTACAAAAAATCAAGCCATTCTCCAATTGATAAATGGGCAAGGGACATGAATATGCAGTTTTCAGTTAAAGAAATCAAAACTATTAATAAGCACATGAAAAAGTACTCTAAATCTATGATAATCAGAGAGATGCAAATCAAAACAACTCTGAGATATCACCCACACCTAGCAGATTGGTCAACATGATAGCAAAGGAAAGTAATGAATGCTGGAGGGGATGTGGCAAAGTGGGGACACTAATTCATTGCTGGTGGAGTTATGAATTGATCCAACCATTCTGCAGGGCAATTTGGAACTATGCACAAAGGGCAATAAAAGACTTACTGCCCTTTGATCCAGCCATAGCACTGCTGGGTTTGTACCCCAAAGGGATAATAAGGAAAAAGACTTGTACAAGAATATTCATAGCTATGCTCTTTGTGGTGACAAGAAACTGGAAAATGAGGGGATGCCCTTCAATTGGGGAATGGCTGAACAAATTGTGGTACATGTGGGTGATGGAATACTATTGTGCTCAAAAGAATCATAAAGTGGAAGAATTCTATGGGAACAGGAACAACCTCCAGGAAGTGATGCAGAGCGAAAGGAGCAGAGCCAGGAGAACATTGTACACAGAGACTGATACACTGTGGTACAATCGAAGGTAATGGACTTCTCCATTAGTGTCAATGCAATGTCCCTGAACAATCTGCAGGGATCTAAAAAACACTATCCACAAGCAGAGGACAAACGATGGGAGTAAAAACACTGAGGAAAGGCAATTGCTTGACCACAGGTGTTGAGGGGATGTGATTGAGGGGAGACTTTAATGAACACTCTAATGCAAATACCAACAACATGAAAATGGGTTCGAATCAAGGGCACATTTGATACCCAGTGGAATTGTGCATCGGTTATGGGAGGATTTGTGGGAGGGGGTGGGGAGGAAAAGAAAATGATCTTTGTTTCCAATGAATAATGTATGAAAATGACCAAATAAAATAATATTTAAAAACTTAAAAAAAAAAGTTCTGAGCTGAAATTTGGAAGAGGTCAGCCATAGTTGGACATACTATACTCTGACCCCGATTCAGGGATGTTATTTTGTTCCTTTTAAAGCACAAAGGGCATCAACCAACCAACCCATATGTATGTGTAATCTATACATTCATATGTACATTAAATATATTTGATAATTGTATTTAAATATATTTCCTTTATAATCTTATGTATTTTAATTTTAGATATTTAACAACCTTATTTTGAGGAGTCCACAGATTTCTTTTTTTTAATTACCTTCTGTCTTAGAATCAATACATATAACATATATTTGATAAACATATTTCAATATAATATATTTCCTTTGTAATAGTATTTTGATTTTATGCATTTTAGCAATATTATTTGGAGATGGGTCCATAGATTTCTTTTTTAAACTTACCTTCTGTCTTAGAATCAATACATGTAATATATATTTGATAATCATATTTATATACAATTTATTTCCTTTGTAATCCTACATATTTTGATTTTATGCATTTTAGCAATATTACTTAGAGAAGGCGTCCATAGATTTCTTTTTTTTTTCTGTCTTAGAATCAATTTCTAGGCAGAAGAACAGTAAGAGCTAAGGAATGGGGATTAAGTGACCTGCCTAGTGTCACTTCCTCACTCCCACATATCTGAGAAAACTGGAGGGATTAAGACAAAGCCCATACACCAGTTACAAAATATATGGATTTGATCCTCTCTTTTCCTTAGCCCCCCAACCCCAGCTCTAAGCTTTAAATAGTAGTTCCCACTCAGGCAGGCAGGCAGGCAGGCAGACAGGCTGCTGACAAGCCTCTGGAATTGGATATTTGTTAAGAGGAGCTGTTGTGAATGTATCAATAGCCATCTTTTAAGCATGTGATAACTCCTCAAAGCGACCAGTTTTGAGAAGCGTGAAACTGAGCAAGAGAAAGAAGGAACAAATCCTTTGCTCAGCATCGTCTGCTTCCGATAACACAAGCCCTTTGGAGATAGGGGATTGGGCTGGCAGGGGAAGGGGAAGATCATCAGACTCACCTATTGTACTTTCTGCAAGAGAAATGGTATATTTATTTTTTTAAATAATGCCCATAGTATTAGGCTACAAAGATCACACTGTTTTGCTAGGCTGGTGTCTATCACATGCCCATGTTTTCACAAATTACCAAAACACTGTTTCACACAGATTGCAAAATATGTCCCAGAAATCTCACAAGCAATGACTTTCAGAGATGATCAAATTTTAAATAATCACAGCTACAGAATGGAACCAACGAAAGGAGCTCCTGCTGTTCTGTCCACAATGGCAGGAGTGTTGGCCTCCACCAGGGACAAGACCCTACATGAGAGATTTGGGGTGTTGAGGCACGTCATCTTTGCAAGACTCAATCTCTTGAAGCTGTACCTAATAGGCGTGAACTCTAAAACTAGCTTTCTAACAGAATAGGGAGATGTTTCTGTTCTTAGAGAATACTCTGCATTCTAATAGAAACACCCTGTTAAATGCTGGGTGTTTAGAAAAATTGTAGCTAAGATCCATTGGATCTTTAAAGCAAAAGGAGGCAATGTGGTGTAATAAGGGGCTATTTTGGTTGGTAATTGATAACTAACAGATCAGCCTGTTATCTACTTTCTTCCTCCCTTCTTTCCTCCTTTCAGCCTCCCTCCTCCTCCCTTCAGCCTCCCTTTTTTTCTCCCCCTTCCTTCTTCTTCTCTCGTTTTCTTCTAAATCAACTCAGGGTGAATTTTGTGATGTCTCAAATGAAATACTCTTTCTCATCTTTATCTTAAGTAAGGGTTTATTTGGGGAAGACAGGAAAGGATAAAAATGGAGGTAAGAGGGTTGGGGATTTCCCTAATACTACAATGAGTCTTAAGTTGGTGAAATATAGTTCAATTGACAGAAATGGCTGATAGGTGTGGAAGGTTAGTCACTATCACAACAGAGCAACTCAGAGAGGAGAGAGAGAGAGAGAGAGAGAGAGAGAGAGAGAGAGAGAGAGAGAGAGAGAGAGAGAGAGAGAGAGAGAGAGAGATGGACTTAGTCTTTCTTTCTTCTGTCTTCAAAGCCAAAAGACAACCTCTCCTTTCTGTCTTCAAGGTTAAAGACATAACCCTTCAGTTAGTCTGTTCCTTCCTCCAACTGCTTCTCCCAGTCACATTCCAAAAAGAATACTCTCATTTGAATGACAGGTCATCAGTCTCAGCTGTTCCTGCATGCTTTCCCAATTTCTCTCTCTTCTACAGTGGTCTGGGGGAAGGAGTCTGAAATTGGAGCCACAGGAAGTGAGTTCAAAATCTGACTCATAGGCAAGTAATTTAATCTCTGAGTTTCTGTGTTCTCTTCTGTAAACGAAAGAAATTGGACTAGATGACCTATAAAGTTCTTTCCACATTATAGGAGTTTATGATCCTAAAATGGGTAAAATTCCAAGCCTCTGGCAAGCTGTCTTAGTTGTTTGGGCTAGTAATTGTTATTCCATTATTTGGGGCAACAGAAATGTCTCTGGAAAAAGAGTTGGGAGAATTTTGGTTTGGGATTGTGCCTCTGATAATTATGAACTGGAGACACTAGAAAAGTTATTTAATCTTAGTGAGTACTTAGTCTCAATTTCATCATCCATAAAATGAGATCAATAATAGTCCTACAGGGGAGCAGCTGGGTAGTTCAGTGGATGGAAAGCCAGACCTAGAGATAACGGGAGGTCCTAGGTTCAAATCTGGCCTCAGACACTTCCCAACTGTGTGACCCTGGGCAAGTCACTTAACCCCTATTGCCTAGCCCTTACCACTCTTCTGCCTTGGAACCAATACAAAGTATTGATTCCAAAATGGAAGGTAAGGGTTTAAAAAAATAATAATAGCTCCTTGATATCCCACGGTTGTTGTACAGTTCAAATGAGATAACATGAGACCTGTAAAGTACTGTAAAAATGACAGCTGTTATTGCTATTATTAACATTAGCCGAATCATATTTGTGACCTAGAATTGATATGTCATTTAACCCAGCTTGCCTCAGTTTCCTCATCTGTAAAATGAGATGAAGAAGGAAATGGCAAACCCATCATCTTTGCCCAAAAAATCCCAAATGGAGTCATGAAATCAGGCACAAGTGAAACAAATTAATAACAGCAACACCAAAGGAATAGTAGAAAAAGGTCCTGATTCAGAAAACAGATGCAGAGCAGGAAATCTAGAGGGTCAGTGTGATACAGTAAAAGAACAGTGGGTCAGAGATTAGGATATCAGGGACCATAGACTGGCTATACTATTTACGTACTCTGTGACCTTGGACTAAGTTGCCAGAGTTAAAATTTCTTATATCTTTATTCATCTAAAGTCCATGGACCTAAATCAGTTCTAAGCCTGCATGTATGGTTTAAGTTACATCAGCTGGATGAACTTAGGAACAGTGAGTCAAGGTGGTCATTGTTCAGTTGTTTTCCAGTCATGTCCAACTCTCTGTGACCCCATTTAGGGTTTTCTTGGCAAAGATATGGGTGTGGTTTGCCATTGCCTTCTCCAGATGATTTTACAGATGGGGAAACTGAGACAAACAGGGGAAGTGACTTGCCCAGGGTCACAAAACTAGTAAATTTCTGAGATTACATTTAAACTCAGATCTTCCTGATTTCAGGCCAGGCTCTCTATCCACTATTCCACCTAGCTGCCTCTTTGAATGCTGATTACAAGTCTTTTAAATAATAATGTACATTCAGAGGAAGAACTGTGGAAGCAGAAACACAGAAGAAAAACAACTGCTCTATCACATGGGTCGATGGGGATATGATTGGGGTGTAGACTCGAAATGATCACCCTAGTGCAAATATTAATAATATGGGAATAGGTCTTGATGAATGATATGTGTAAAACCCAGTGGAACTGTGTGTCGGCTAAGGGGGGGGGGGTGATTGGGGAAGGGGAGAGAAAGAACATGAATCATGGAACCATGGAAAAATATTCTAAATTAATTAAATAAATTTTTAAATTTGAAAGATAAATATATTGTGTTGCCTCAGGTAAAATAATAATAATAATAATAATAATAATGTACAACTCAATAAAAAGCAAGAAAAAATGTGGCAAGCACTTGTGGAAGGGAGAAAATAGAGAATGACTCAACAAAGAATGCTTGTCAGAACATGTCACTGAACACAGAAAAATTCATAACCCACTCAAGTCTACAATTACAAATCCTTTGGGTTTAATGCAAGGGAGGAGAACATCTTAAGCTTCCATGCATTATCTATTTATTGATAGACTAGGCAAGAACCATACTAATGGTTCTTGAACCATTTGGTTCTGAAGAATTAAATGAACTATTTAAAGCATTAAAGTAAATTATCCATTAGTTCATGTCTCTAGCTTACTTTTTCTTATTTTGGAATTACCTTAAAATTTGTTTTTGTTAGTTTGTGGTCTGGACCCCAGATTTCATACAGATGGTAAATAGCATGGAAAATTCCTTCCCCAAACATATCAACAGTTTCTCTAAAGCTTTTACAAAATTTTCTTAAGTCACTGACAAATTAAGGGACTTTACCAAAGTCACTTAGATCATATGAGTCATAGGCAAGTCTTGAGCCTTGGCCCCAAGGCTAGCCTTCCATCTACTACTCACAGCTGGAAAAATGTGGAATAAATTGGATCCAGGGCTTGAAGTAGATGTTCCAGAAAAGGAGGGACCTTCTACAAATGATCTCTCAATTGTCCCAGTCAGGGACTGTATTCCCTGCCTTCAACCAAGCCTGGATGACATTTCCCTCAGAGCACAGAAGGAAAAAAAAAAACACTATTATTCTTCCTCTTTTATCACTGGCCCTCTCTCCTACCCTTGGAGTGGAAGAGGGAGAGAGAGAAGGAAGGGGGCCAGGGAAGTGGAGTGAAGACACTGTAGTTTCACCTCTTCTTGTCTGAGTAATCATTTCTCAGACTCTCAGATACCATCACAACTAGACCTTTTAGTTTTCTTTACAAAATATGACTCAGAGAGAACCTGTTAGAGATAAACAAACTCTTAAAGTCAGATTACAGTCTTCCTTTCCCACCAGTTATTCCTCTTTTCCCATCAAGAAATAAGAAAAAAGATAGACATTGTTGCATTGCTTACATCACAGGATCATGGGATCTGAACTGGAAAATACCATAGGGGTCATCTAGTCCCACCCCCTCATTTTACAGAGAAGGAAACTGAAGTGACTTTCACAGAGTAATAAAGCCAGTAAATTGCAGAACCTGGATTGCTAACAAGGTCCAAGTCCAGTGTCTTTTCCATGAAGAAGCTGTAGGTTCTTCTACAAAAAAACTTTCTTCTCCCTCTCCTACCCAGATAACAATCCCTTTTTAAATCTTAGCAGATGGAATGAGTTATGATGACTGAAGGAAAAATCGTTACCTGATGGTCAAACCTTCTGTTGATAAGCATCTCTGAATTTAGCCTGCTGATTCTTGGTCAAGAGATATAATACATCCCTTGAGCCAGACTATGAATCTTCCCAGTTTTCTAGGAAGGGTCAGAACCTGATCTATGCTCCCTGAGCCCTCACTTGCCCTAGATCATCTCCAAGTCATGGTAATACATCAAAGCTCCACTTAGAGTTGCTTCTTCTTCCCTATAGCCTCTGAAGAAAAACAAAATCTGTTTTTTAAAGAACTGATCCTTTTAGTGTATAAGAGACTTTGCCCCACCCCATGGAACAGGCTTCCACATGTGATAGATTCCCTGCTTGGGTAAGGCGGGAGACAGCACTGACTTTTTTCCAACTGCACCCTGAGAATTAGATTTGAAGACTAGATTCATGTTATTCTCATTGGCTCATTCTGTCCCTTGAACTCTGGCAACCCTGTCCCCTAAGGTCACTGATTTGGAACAGCATGGGACATAAGGAGCTGTCAAATCCTATTCCGTTTTACAGATGAAGAGACTGAGGTTCAGAGGGGTTGGAGGATAGCATCACAGAGCAAGTTAGTATCTAAGAAAAGAATCCCACCTCCATGTTTTCCTGATTCCATGACCAGTTCTCCAATCACTATATAGTTGAAGGAGCTATGTGGCTTAGTATATAAAACAATGTGTCTGGAGTCAAGAAGACTCTAGTTCAATCCTCATCTCAGACATGTATTAACTGTGTGACTTTGGACAAGTCACTTTAATACATTGGAGAAAGAAATGATAAACCATTCCCGTATCTGCCAAGAAAATTCCACAAAGAGTCCCATGGGCTGTATTGACCTGAGGTGGCCCACAGTGTCACAAAAATCAGACATAACTGAACAACAACAATAAATGGTATAGTTACTAAGTCCCATAAATTCCACCTTCACAACAGCCCCTGAATCTATCTATCTATCTATTTATCTATCTGTCTATCTATCTATCTATCTATCTATCTATCTATCTATCTATCTATCTACCTATCTATCTATCTTTCTGTATATATTTATCCATCTATCCATCCATCCATCTATCTATTTATCCATCTATTATCTATTTATCTGTCTATCTGTCTCTCTATTCATCCATCCATCTATCCATCCATTCATCCATCCATCTATCCATCTATCTGTCTGTCTGTCTGTCTATCTATCTATTCCCCCTTCTTTCTACCTCCATGGCCACCATATTCACACCCACCAATCAATATATATTTCTTAATGTCCTTATTCAGTCTAGGCACTGTTCTAAACTCTGAGGATACCAAGACAAATATGAAACAGTCCCTGATCTCAAGGATCTCACATTCTGAAGATGGATACACCATGTACATATTTAACTATTTATAAAACTGATAAAAAATGAATACAAGAGAGTTTGGGAAGAGGATGCACTAGAAACCAGGAAACCAGGAAAGGCTTCATACATATAGAAGACAATGCTTTAGCTAAATCTTTTTTTTTTTCCTCTACATACTTTTATCACACAGTGTAACAAAAAGAGCAATCAAAGCAAACTTCTAGATTAGGAGTTTTTAATTTGGAATCAATAAACTTAATTTTCTAAAAATATTTTTATTACTATTCCAATGCAATTGGTTTCCTTTGTATTTCTTTTTATTAATTTATTATTTATTTGTTGTGGGGTTTTTTTTAGATCAGTCATGAAGGAAATCTAGGATTCTAAAGAGGAAAGGGAGGGAAAGCATACATTCCACAAAAAGGGGTACAATAGATGCAAAGATCTGGAAAGAAGAAATGGAGTACTAGGCTTGAGGTAGGACAATATGTTTGCAATATTACCCAGATGAAGAGGAGTAATATGTGAAACCAAATGTAATAGACTACTGGCTGGTATCCCCTTTCTAATGACTTCTGCACCCAACTGCCAAAATAATTTTCCTAAGGCAAAGATCCAGTGAAAAACTACACTGCCCTAATTGGAGGCAGATTTGCATCTACTCATTGAGCCAAAAACTCAGATTCTTAGAGTATTGATTTTCTCATCTGTAAAGTGGGAACAATAATATACTGCCTGCCTCACAGGATTATGGTGAGGAAAGCATTTCCCATAACTAAAAATGGTTTAAAAATGTGAAATACAGTACACTGCTTAAATGCTTTTAGAATTTAAGTTTTCAAAAATGCAGTTTTAAGAAACTTATTTAGAGTGATCTGGATACCCAAAAGAAGGCTCAATGAAACCTGACTTTTATAAAAGTTTAAATTGAAAATATTAGCATGAGAAGGAAAAGGAATCATGTGGTTCATCTCATGTTTGAGAAAGGCCCGCCTTGGGACTATTCATACATGGGAGCAGGTGTTCTCTTCAACCAAGTCACATAGACCAGGGTCACCTCTTTTCATGTAAAGATTCAAGTTAGACAGGGAGTTCTCAGAGAATCACTTGGCCAGTGTTCAGAAAATCAAGGAATACCTTCTCTCTGGTTAGGAAAGGAAGGAAATGGGTTTCTTCTGAAAGGGAGGGAATACATCCTGTTAGGGATTGTGACAGTAAAACCCTTCTTAAGCCTTCAGTACTAGAAGCAGAGACAGAGAGCTCTGTATGTGCCCAGAAAAACTTTTGGCTTTAAGGAAAGTTTCAGGGTGAGTTGTTTATTCAGCCTCTCAGTAAGAACCAGACATAGAGAAAGTAGTGATTATTGATGGTTGAAGTTAATGAAGAAAATACCAGGTTATGTGCACATGTTTATATTTCTTTAAATCTCACTCTAGCTGGTTTCCTTACTCAGAGTAATTCAGGAGTAAATAGTTTTTGCTTACTTTAATAGTTTTTATTGAGAAAGGATAATTGATTAGATTATATATTATAGTCATTGCAATCCTATTTTATTCAACAAGCATTTTTCTATGAAAAAGATCATATGCTAAATGCCAAAAATATAGAAAGGGAAAGATGGCATCACTCATTTCTCCAAGGAGTTCATTATGTAATTACTATAAAGACTACATATACTGAAACAATTATGATGGAGAACAAAATATGATAAAGATGAAGGAGAAAATCAGATAATATTCTACAAGAAAATTAAATAAGGTAGAGAGATAATTTTTGACTGGGGAAGTAGGGAGAGAGATGAAGCCTTTATGAATGAGGTAGTTCCTGAGCTGAGCCCTGAAGAATTAAAAAGGGACCTCAGAGAAGGTCACTAAGTGGCTCACTAGATAGAGAGTCAGGTCTACCTTCAAATCTGGCTTCAGATACTTCCTAACTGTGTGATCCTGGGCAAGTCGCTAGACCCCAATTACCTACCTTTAGCACGCTTCTGCCTTGGAAGAGATGCTTAGTATCAATTCTAAAGCAGAAGATTACATTTTTTGCTTTTATTTTCAAAAAAAGGATTTCAGAAGATGAGAACATGAATAAAGTGTGTTCTGAACCTAGGTTAGTAGTGTCAAATTCGGATAGAAAAAGGAGCTGCTAAACTGTACATTAGGATCCCTACTGGTACATAGTAACAGTTTCAAAATATAATATTATCTGTTTTGGTTATTCTTTACTTCTTATCTAGTTTTGTTATATTTGTATTGTTTTATTAAATATTTCCCAATTATATTTTAATATAGATCCAGTTATATTTAGAAAAATTATTAGCCATATGCATCCTATGTGCTATGTGTTATACACCTCTGGCTTGGTGGATGTTTGATACCAATGTAAAGGAGATAATGTAGGACAACTTGGGCTCAGGAGGCTAGTTGAGAGCAACTAGGTGGCTCACTGGAAACAGGAAGACTTGAGTTCAGATCTAGCCTCAGATACTTACTGGCTATGTGACCCTGGGCAACTCACTTAGCCTTGTTTGCTTCAGTTTCCTCATCTATAGAACGAGCTAGAAAAGGAAATAGCCAACCATTCTAATACCTTTGCCAAGAAAATCTCTAATGGAGTCACGAAAAGTTGGAAATGACTGAAAACATTTGAATAACAACACATAGTCATAACTAGGATAGGACAATCCGGGATTTGCCTTGGGATGCTGAATTTAGAGGTGTTGTCAGCATTTGCAGTTTTTCAACCACGTAGAAATAACAGACTTTGGCACACAGCAGCAATAATTAGTCAAAATGGAAACTACCACAGCCTGGGGTAAACTGCCATGTCCCACCCATCTAATTCTGTTCTCCTCCCCTAGATTTGTTGTCTTTTGTCCCCAGGTGCAATTTATGGTTCTTGCCCCAACTGCAAAAATCCCTAATTATGACTCTGCACATTTCACTGAGATAAATCTAACTGGTTATTTCTTGTACACATACCCAGGCATCACTAGGCAACCTGTGGCAGCTTCCTAAATCACAGAGAATACAAAGCCTCTGATTGAAAAACCTAATAATTAGCAGCCCCTATAAGGTTACAGTGAACTACTTTTGGTTTAGGACATATTTCATGTGTAGTCTTCCCCATGGACAACAAAATAGAAGAGAGACAGACAGATACAGAGAGAAGAGATAAACAGACAGGAAAATCAGAGGATGGGAGACAGAGTCAGAGAGAGGAGGGAAAGAGATACAGACACAGAAAAGATAGAGAGGGAGAGAGGGAGGTAGAGAGGAGAGAGAAACAGAGATATTGTCTCTCTGTAGGAACAGAAGTAGAACTGGGCAGAGGGACAGAGACATAGTGACATAACACAGAGAAATAGAAGAAAAAACTGAGACAAGGAAGAGAGAAAAGGAAGGAGAGAGGGAGAGAGAAAGAGATAGTTACAGAGACAGGCAAAGAAAGACACACAAAGACAGAGCAAAAGGAGAGACAAGAGAGAGATAGTAGAAGGGAGGGAGGGGGGGGGATATAGTGTGTAAAGAACTAGTTTTGAATAACACCTTTGATAAATTCTGGCTGTGTGAAAATGGGCCAAGTCTATTAAATTCTCAATGTCTCCATGGAACTCTCTAAAACAAGAGATCTTAACCTAGGGTCTACAGACTCCCAAGGCACTGGGGATAGATTTAAAGGTGAAGAGAAAAATTGAATGGAGGAAAAAAATCTTTATTTTCTTTCCTCTCTAAGTAAATTTACCTTTTCCTTCAATCCTGATTATATGTATATATTATAGCAATTAAATTAGGAGTTTGTTAAAATAAGAGAGCAGTTTTTAACAAATTTTAATATAGGAAAAGAGATAGAAAATATAGGAGATAGATTACTTAATTCCTAAATATAGCTATAACTACCTATAACTGCTTATAGAGAAAACTCTAACTGATCAATAACAACCACTCCACAAAGTTCCAATCTAAGACCTACCCAATCTATTGTTTTTTTCCTAAGATCTGCCCCAATCAAGCATGTCAAGATCTCTCCTCAGCAAATCCCAACCAACCAACTTACAACTGCCCACCAACTGCCAGCACCTAACTCCCAGCAACTGACAGACTGACCAACTGACACTGGCCCCTTTTATACCCTTTTTCTACTTCACTTCCTGTCTCTATTGTTCCTCCTTCCTGTCTATGATTTCTATTTCCTATCATTGTGGGCTGGTTAATCCCTACACATCTCTATGGTAAGAGGACCTCCAGGTCCCCATTAAATTAAAAAAAAGCAATAAAGAATCCCTTCATACAATATGTTTTATATATATAATCTGAGCTTCATCGGACTGAAAAAGGAATCTATGGCACACACACAAAGTTAAGAACTCCAGTTTTAAAACTTTAATTTATAAAAGCAGGTGGTAACCTTTATTGAAAGGATGTTTTTTACCCTAAATTCATTCTACCAATGAAATTATGGTTGAGGTTCAAAAAAAAGGAGTCCAGAGGCCAACTTTTTTGACCTCTACTTAAATGACAATATCTTCTACTCTAAATATTCTCTATTTGAAAATGGTCATCTAGCATCTGTTCAAAGACTTCCGGTAAAGGGGACCAAATATCTCCTGAGATATCCCATTCCACTTTAGGATAATTCTAATAATTTTAATATTTTTTCTTTCATCCTCTAAATTGTTTTTCTTTGATAACATTGCTCCACTAGTCCTAGTTTTCTTTTTTACCTGGCAGTCCTAGCTTTGCATAATCTAGATAGCTTCCAGGACCCCAGAAAGGATTTAATATTCTGGTGGGCACTGATGAGGGCTAAGGCAAATGACAGTCCAACGAGCTCCATCTTGTGTGACACATGGAATGTTTGCTCAACTTTTGGCTCTGTTTCTGAACTGGAAATTATGGCATTTGAATGAACAATGGGCTTTGAGCTCCCCGGTAGGTGTGTCCTATTTTAAGTCTGAGAAGGATCCAAGTCCCTTGATTGTGAGGAATCTTGAGATAGGGCCCAGTATACATACAAAGATTTAATTGCTTGCAAAGACTTAACATGCCAGACTTTCTGCTATCCTAGAAAAGCTGATTCAGTGCATTGTTGTGGTCCTAAAAGACTTCAGGGAACCAAGCTTCCAACCCTCCCCTACCCATATGGTACAGACTAGCACTGAAGCTGGTTAACACACACTGCAGGCAAGACTCCACCTGTCTGGCAATCTTGTCTATAATATCAACTCAAGATGTTTATAGGAATCCCTGTCAGGCACAGGCATGTTCAATTTATAGGGAAGGTTCAAAGAAATACAATTTAAAGGGAAGGGATAGGGTGGGGCAGTGTTGTCAAACAACACTGTGTATGGTTTCTCTCTCTGTCCCTCTCTGTCTCTTGCATTCTCTCCTTTCTCTCTCTCCCCCAATTTCTCCTCACCACCACCCCCCTCTCCTTTCCATTTTTAATATGCTCCAATGCCATAAAAGTACCTTTAAAATAATGAGAGGTCAGAAAAGGTCATTATTGTTATTGCCACAATAAGAGATTGACATGGCTAGGAGGGTTGGTGGACAAAGGAGGAGGTATTTTTCTGGTAGATAGACTATAAAAGTGAAATGAACTGCATTGGACAATAGTGGGTTCCCTAATCTTAGATGTAGTTAAACAAAGACTGAATAACCCAACAATGGAGGTATGCAGGGTTTCCCAGAAGCCTTATTGCAATCTTAAGCTTTAGTAGCCCAAAGTAAGGTTTAATGGCTCAAAATTTCACTAAGAATTTTGGAATATTATGTGTATATTTATTTTTCATATATGTGTCTGTATTTACATATGCATATATATGTAATCTAGTGGTTTAGCATGTGGAAAAAGGGAAATCAGGATAACTATGCATCTGAATAAATTGATGTTTCTTCATGTAAAATGGCCAAAAGAGAAAAAATCAAATTGTAGCCAAAGTAATTGTTGGGTATACTCATGACACTCCCCTTCTAACAGACCCCTTCTGTGTTTCTCCATTGCCTAACAAAGAAAATAAAAACTCTGCTGTCTTTGAACTATATTTTTTCTCCTGATGCAATGTGATCTTCTAGTATAAGGGTGTCAAACTCAAATAAGAATGGGGTAAATGAGCTATACATGAGTATCCCTATAGGCTGCACTTTGGTTTTAAAATGTAATATTATTCATGTTATATTGCATTTTTATTTATTTTCTTAAGTAGTTCCCTGCCATATTTTCATCTGCCTCAGCTGCCCAGGGGAAGGAAGGAGAGCAGCTCATTGTACCCCTCTACTAGAGGCAGAGGCTGTTTCACTTTGGTCTCAGCTCCTGACACTTAACAGGCACATAGTAAACTTCTCTTTGATTGATGAACTGATTAGGTTTCATTCATTCAATTGAATCCAACAATCTGGCTTCAATTTAGTTCTCTAGCCAGATTTCGTAGAACTTCCCATCTCATGTGGTTTGCTAAGGACATCCATTAATTCTCCAGTCTAGTCTTACCTTTTTTTCTGCTCCTGTACATTTTAGAGCTCCATCCACCACACCCAGAACATATTGCCTTCTCTTGCCTCTGTTTGTCAAAATCAATCTTTTCCTTCAGGGTCCACTTGGGAGGAGGGGGAAGGAAGAAAATAAAGAAGGGGGAAAGGAGAAGAAAAATGAGGAGGAGAAGATAAAGGAGAATGAGGAGAAGAAGAAAAAGAAGAAAGAAGAAAGAAGAAAGAAGAAGAAGAAGAAGAAGAAGAAGAAGAAGAAGAAGAAGAAGAAGAAGAAGAAGAAGAAGAAGAAGAAGAAGAAGAAGAAGAAGAAGAAGAAGAAGAAGAAGAAGAAGAAGAAGAAGAAGAAGAAGAAGGAGGAGGAGGAGGAGGAGGGGAAGGAAGGAAGAAAGAAAGGAAGGAAGAAAGGAAGGAAGGAAGGAAGGAAGGAAGGAAGGAAGGAAGGAAGGAAGGAAGGAAGGAAGGAAGGAAGGAAGGAAGGAAGGAAGGAAGGAAGGAAGGAAGGAAGGAAGGAAGGAAGGAAGGAAGGAAGGAAGGAAGGGAGGGAGGGAGGAAGGGAGGGAGGGAGGAAGGGAGGAAGGGAGGGAGAAAGAAAGAAAGAAAGAAAGAAAGAAAGAAAGAAAGAAAGAAAGAAAGAAAGAAAGAAAGAAAGAAAGAAAGAAAGAAAGAAAGAAAGAAAGAAAGAAAGAAAGAAAGAAAGAAAGAAAGAAAGAAAGAAAGAAAGAAAGAAAGAAAGAAAGAAAGAAAGAAAGAAAGAAAGAAAGAAAGGAAGGAAGGAAGGAAGGAAGGAAGGAAGGAAGGAAGGAAGGAAGGAAGGAAGGAAGGAAGGAAGGAAGGAAGGAAGGAAGGAAGGAAGGAAGGAAGGAAGGAAGGAAGGAAGGAAGGAAGGAAGGAAGGAAGGAAGGAAAGAAGAACAGGAGGAAGAAGAAAAGAAGACAATCCTGTGGAGTAAGTACTGCAGCCATTGGCATTCTTATTTTATAGAAGAGAAAACTCCTCACTCTCCCCATCAAATTATTTTAGTTCTATCTGCCTTTGTATGTACATGTAGAGAAGTAAAGTAGAGTGGATAGAGAAGAAAAACAGAGTCAAGTCCCACTTCTGATATGCACTGGATGAATTGACCCCCAAGCAAGGCACAGTGACCTCTATGTTCTAGATGAATTGTGTCAAACTCAAAAAGAAAAATATCCCTACAGACTGCATATTGACTTGGAAGGCTGCAAATTAACATTACCTACAATGTTCCAATAGGGCAGGTAGATGGCAGTAGATAAAGCACTACGCTTGGAATTAAGAAAACTCATCATCTGGAATTCAAATCTGACCTCAGACACTTACTAGTTATGTGAGCCTGGGCAAAACCCTTAACCCTCTTTGCCTCTGTTTCTATTTCTGTAAAATGAGCTGAAGAAGGAAATGGTGAACCACTCCAGGATCTTCACCAAGAAAACCCCAAATTGGGACACCAAGAGTCAGATGCAACTAAACAAGTGACCATTAAAAATTATGTATTATATTTGTATTTATCTTGTTAGATATTTCCCAATTTCATTTTAATATGATTTGGAATGAATCAGACCCATCAACCTTGAGTTTCACTTCTTTACTCTAGGCTATACTCTAAGACCCTAAATTTGAGGGAAGGTGCCAATTTACATTGGTAAATTATATCTCCTGACCTGGGAGTTCCCAGTACTCAATGAGATAACAAATCCTTTCTCCTATTCATATATAAGTTGCCTCTGCTGCTTTGATTATAAACTGCTTGTGATCAACTGTTTATCTTTTGTCTTGGTTTTCCTGGGTTCTGGTATGGTGTCTGGCAAATAACAAGTGTTTAATAAGTTCTTGTTGATTGGTTGATTAGGTGACTTGATGAGCAGATGAGTGTCAAAGCAGGTCAGTGACACTGTTACAGAAGAAAGGCCGTATTTTGTGAAAGTGAGCTATTTTTTATACAAAGTTAAGTCATTGCTTGATTATATACTTCTCTTCTCTCATGAGCCTGATAAAAAGTGGGTTTCAACAAGTCAGATGTTTGACAAAGTGCCCTGCATCTTGTGAAATAAATCCCTACCTAGGACGACAGATGGCCTGAAAATGACCAACTGGAACTGTAACTCAAGCCTCTGCTTCCAGAAGGGATAATACATACACAATTAGATTAGTTGTACCTTTCAGTTCTTTACAAAAAGGAACAGTGAAGGAGGGGAAGGGGATCAGACGAACCAGTGGTCTTGAACTTAAGAACAATGAAACAGAATGTTCTATGTATTAAGTAAACCAATGGCAGGCTATGACATTACATTTAAAGCTTCCTGGAGTTTGGCATACAGTTGTTTTCTCTAGTCTCCAATTTCTCAGCAAGCAGAAGAAATCTGCAAGGTAAAACTCCATCTACTAATGTGCCTGAGTTTATGTCCCAACCTCCCCTCTTCTATCCCAATACTGAGAGTTAATACCTCAGCGAAAGCAACATCAGCTGATTGATGAGTAACTAAACTAAAGGGATGGCAGTGAAATGAGAATGAAGAAGAAAAAATGGCTATATAGTAGAGATGTTTCAAAGAAAAAAAGATAAAATTTAGTGACAGGACTTAGATAGGAGGGGTTGGAGTGGAGAAGAAATTATATCAGACCTAGTAACTAGGAGTGGAGAGGTGGTCAACTTCTATACCCTGCCTTGGTTAGAACTATAGCTGATAAATGTACTCTTTTTTGGACATAATATTTTAGGAAAGATACTGGCAATCTGAAAAATATACCAAGAATACCAAATAGAATTCTTAAGAGACTAGGGACAACACCATAAAAAGATCAAATTTAAAAATCTAGAAGTGGAGGAGAGGAGACTTACAAGAGGATCATAGATCTAGAGGTGGGAAGATCCTTAGATGTCAGCTCATTCAACCAATCCTTTTTTTTTTAGAAAATATTAATTCTCTTTCCTTACTACCTCCTTCCCCTTGGGGGAAAAAAAGATTAAACCTTTTTAACAATATATATATATATATATATATATATATATATATATTTGTTAAAAGGGTTTATATATAAAGGGTTTGTGTATATATATATATATATATATATATATATATATATATATATATGTAAGATCCTGATTGAAAATCCTGGTACTATTTCTTACTCTCCACATAATCCTATTAACCTCTTTCATTTTACAAATGAAGAAAATAAGAAATCAGGATTTAAGTCTGGTAGATTGGTGGTTCCATTCCAGAAACTTACATATAGTTAGAATTTAAAATGTGCATTTAATTCTACAATGTATCCTAGCTAACTTTGGATAATTATTATTTTTTTCACTTTCTCTTTATTTGCTCTCTCTCTATCCTAACTTTTCTTTTGACTCTATGGGAATCCCTACAGTAGACTCTGAATCAATTATTCTAGGTATAAAGGCAATTTGAGATTAGCAATACTAGAATTTCAATTTTAAAAATACCTGGTAGTGTAGAAAAACAGATTGTTCAGTCTATGGAAATCAAACCTGAATAAAATTAACTCTGACTTCATTTATTTCCAGCCTGCACAATTATTTGACTGGACTTTCCCTATGATGCACCTGCACAACATCACCCAGTATCTTTGTTGCCTTACACCACTCCTCACCCTACCCCATTCTCAAGGCTCTTGGGTTAAGTTCTTGGGCTGTCTCCATCAGAATCTAAGAAAAGATGGAAATTTGGTGATGGCTATCTCTCCCTCAGGGTGCTTTGCTGCTGGGTGGCTCCAAATTTGTGAACCAGTGTCACTAAAATGACAAGAGCACCCTAAAACAATTGAAAAGTTTGAAGAATGGGAGAGGTTGGATTGAGGAAAGATGCTTTATTTTGAATTTGTTGAGTTCAGAGTGTATATGGGATACCCAAGAGGAGAAACAAAAATTAGGAATCAACTCAGGACTGAAGCCTAAGATGAACCTTGGTGCTGAACATAAAGATTTGGGAGGCACTTGCATGCAGATGATTCAATAGAACCTGATGAAATAGTCAATAGAGAGGATGTAGAGAACATGAAAGATAGAACTGGGTAAAACCTACCGTTAAAGAATATTAAATCAGTGAAACTCTAACAAAAGAGACTGAAAAGTAACTGTATGTAGGTAGGTGACAAAGGGAAGAGTAATGCCAGATAAAATCAGAATAGGAGAAAGTATTTAGGATAATAGGAAGTTCATAGCATCAAAATTTAAAATGAAAAGTTAAAAAAGATAAAGTTTTGAACTTCTGGGTAAGCATGGCTACAGAGTAGACGTGGCTTGCTTCCTCTCCTCAGACCCAATGACACAGATGACCTCAAAAGACTCCCCCCCCCCAAAAAAAAAACAACCATCCTCATAAGAACAGAGGGACCCCTCATTAAGGCGCAGCACTGAAGGTAGGTGGGATTCTGGCATTCCCACAATATAAGAGAATGAAAAGCTGACCTACCCTCCCCCACCCACCACACCTACAGAGCCAGAGTTAAAGTCAGCACTGGCCAGAATCAACAAGTGAGGGAGAGGCACACCAGGACTGAACAACAGGCAGCCCCAGGTCTGGGGACATGACTAAGACCACCAAGGACCTACTCCTGTGAGTAGTAACACTCAAAACCCTGGCAGGCAGGCAAGGGGAACTCAGATCTCGGGCGCCCAGAACTAGCATGCTATAATCAACGAGTGCGTGAAGGCATCCCCTGAAGTGAGCAAGGGACACCTACAGGTCTTGGGAGTTAACTAAGACCACCAAATACCTACACCTGAGAGCAATAACACCTGAAATGCCGGCAGGCAGGGGAGGGCAGACCCTGGGCTCCCCAGGGAAGACAGTGCAGCTACAGAGAACTGAGAATTTGCCCGATGCTAAAACCTTGATTATTAGACCCTTACAATGAGATCAAGCCCTCCTCACTCAAATTTCTGACTGGAAAGGGGAAGAAAAAAACATAGAGATGGCAAACAGTGCTCAGGAACAGCCTCTCAGCACCAAGAAAAGCAGGAAGAATGGGTGACTTTGGATA
This sequence comes from Monodelphis domestica, assembly GCF_027887165.1. NCBI lineage: Eukaryota > Metazoa > Chordata > Mammalia > Didelphimorphia > Didelphidae > Monodelphis > Monodelphis domestica. The sequence continues at coordinate 75,157,718 of NC_077231.1, forward strand.
CACTTTATGGAGGGAAAATACAGACTACAGAGGAAATAGAAGAGGCCACACAAACAAATGCTCCAAAACCTTCCAAAAGAAATGGAAATTGCCCACAAGCTCTTGAAGAATTTAAATTGGAAGTTATCAAAAAGATGGAAGCCTTCTGGCAGGAAAAATGGGAAATAATGCAAAAGGAATTCAGCAAACTGAAGGACAAAAACATGCAATTGCAGAAATAGCTTGAAGCCTCAAAAAGCAGGACAGACCAAAATGAAAAGGAAAAACAGTCTTTAAAGATCAGAATCAGGCATCTGGAAGACAATGATCTTGCAAAAGAGCAAGAATTAATAAAGCAAAGTCAAAAGACTAAGGAAATAGAAGATAACATAAAATATCTCACTGACAAGGTGACAGACCTGGAAAACAGAGGAAGGAGAGACAATCTGAGAATCATTGGCCAGCAGAAAAACCAGAAATAAACAGTAATCTTGATATCATAATACAAGATATCATCCAAGAAAACTGCCAGGAGATTCTAGAACAAGGGAGCAAAATAGGCATTGAAAGAGTTCACAGAACACCCTCTACACTAAATCTGCAAAAGACAACTCCCAGGAATGTAATTGCCAAATTCCAAAGCTTTCAAGCAAAAGAAAAAAAAATTACAAGAAGCCAGAAAAAGAGAATTTAGATATAAAGACATGCCATTCAGGGTCACACAAGACCTAGCAATTTCCACACTGAATGACCATAAGGCCTGGAACATGAAAGGCAAGAGAATTGTGTCTTCAACCAAGAATCAGCTATCCATCAAAACTGACTATATACTTCCAGGAGAAAGTATGGGCATTCAACATAAAAGAAGATTTCCAAGTATTTGTAAAGAAAAGACCAGAGCTCGGTGGAAAGTTTGACATCCAAACACAAAGAGCAAGAGAAACATGAACAGGTAAATATGAACGAAAGGGAAAAAGAGAAAAATGTTATCTTTTTCTTTTATTCAAACTATCTTCTATAAGGACTACATTTATATCAAATTATATATATTAATAAGTGGGGAAAATGTAATGTGTTACTCAAAAATTGTATGCATCATTAGAGTAGTTAGAAGAATCATGCATAGGAAAATATTGGGGCATCAAGACTATATGGAGAAAGGGGGTAGGGGAAGAAAGAAAAAGGGAAGGAGGGAGGAAATTGTTGATGGTCCTAAGATATACTTCAAGAAATAGAAAAAAAAATAACTAAATAGAATAATCTTTCTCACACAAAGATACACATGGAAGGGGAGGGGAAGAATTCTCCTATAAAGAAGGAGAGGAGGAGAGTGCTGATTGATATTACTTAAACCTTACTCTCAGTGAAATCAACTCTGAGAGGGAAGAACATCTAGATCCATTGGGATCTTAAATTCTATCTTATCCAACAGGGTAAGAGAGAAGGGAAAATTAAGGAGGGGGAGGGAGTATAAAAAGGGAGGGAAGGAGTGGGGGAGGGAAGTTAACAGACCCTAAAAAACAAACAAATAAAAAAACCCAAAAACCAACCAACAAACAAAAAGGGAACAAAAAGGGAGGGGCTAGAAAGGGAAGCATATCAAGGGAGGGGACTAGGGGGACTGATTTAAAGTAAATCACTGGTTTAAAAGGTTATAGCTAAAGAAGAAAGGTCAGGATTAGGGGAGGATATCAAAATGCCAGGGAATCCACAAGTGACAATCATAACTTTGAACATGAATGGGATGAACTCACCCATAAAACTTAGATGAATAACAGAATGGATTAGAATCCAAAACCCTACTATATGTGCCTCCAAGAAACACACATGAGGAGGGTAGACACTCACAAGGACAGAATTAAAGGATGGAGTAAAACATTTTGGGCCTCAACTGATAGAAAGAAGGCAGGAATTGCAATCATGATATCTGAAAAGCCAAAACAAAAATAGACCTGATTAAAAGGGACAGGGAAGGTAAATATATTCTGTTAAAAGGGAATATAGACAATGAGGAAATATCATTAATCAACATGTATGCACCAAATGGTACAGCACCCAAATTTCTAAAGGAGAAACTAGGAGAATTGAAAGAGGAAATAGACAGAAAACCCATATTAGTGGGAGACCTGAACCAACCACTATCAAATTTAGATAAATCAAATCAAAAAATAGTAAGAGGTAAAAGATGTGAATGAAATCTTAGAAAAATTAGAGTTAATAGACATATGGAGAAAAATAAATAAGGACAAAAAGGAATACACCTTCTTCTCAGCACCACATGGCACATTCACAAAGATAGATCATACACTAGGTCACAGAAAAGTGGCATACAAATGCAGAAAAGCAGCAATAATAAATGCAACCTTTTCAGATCATAAGGCAATAAAAATAATGATCAGTAAGGGTACATGGAGAGCCAAATCAAAAATTAATTGGAAATTAAATATGATACTCCAAAATTGGTTAGGGTTAGTTAGAGAACAAATCATAGAAACAATAATTTCATTGAGGAAAATGACAATGGTGAGATATCCTTTCAAGCCTTATGGGATGCAGCCAAAGCATTACTCAGAGGAAAATTCATATCCCTGAGTGCATATATTAACAAATTAGGGAGGGCAGAGATCAATGAATTGAAAATGCAAATAAAAAAAAATACGTGAAAACACACAAATTAAAAACCCCTAGAAGAAAACCAAACTAGAGATCCTAAAAATTAAGGGAGAAATTAATTAAATCGAAAGTGGCAGAACTATTGAGCGAATAAACAAGACTAGAAGCTGGTACTTTGAAAAAACAGACAAAATAGACAAAGTACTGGTCAATCTAATTAAAAAGAGGAAAGAAGAAAGGCAATTTAATAGCATCAAGGATGAAAAGGGGGATCTCACCTCCAATGAAGAGGAAATTAAGGCAATCATTAAAAACTACTTTGCCCAACTATATGGCAATAAATATACCAACCTAGGTGATATGGATGAATATTTACAAAAATATAAATTGCCTAGACTAACAGAAGAAGAAATAGATTTCTTAAATAATCCCATATCAGAAAAAGAAATCCAACAGGCCATCAAAGAACTCCCTAAGAAAAAATCCCCAGGGCCTGACAGATTCACAAGTGAATTCTATCAAACATTCAGAGAACAGTTAATCCCAATACTATACAAACTATTTGACATAATAAGCAAAGAGGGAGTTCTACCAAATTCCTTTTATGACACAAACATGGTACTGATTGCAAAGCCAGGCAGGTCAAAAACAGAAAAAGAAAACTATAGACCAATCTCCCTAATGAATATAGATGCAAAAATCTTAAATAGGATACTAGCAAAAAGACTCCAGCAAGTCATCAGGAGGGTCTTTCACTATGACCAAGTAGGATTTATACCAGGATTGCAGGTCTGGTTCACTATTAGAAAACCATTCACATAATTGACCATATCAACAAGCAAACCAACAAAAATCACATGATTATCTCAAGAGATACAGAAAAAGCCTTTGATAAAATACAACACCCATTTCTATTGAAAACACTAGAAAGTATAGGAATAGAAGGGCCTTTCCTAAAAATAATAAACAGTATATATCTAAAACCATTAGCAAACATCATCTGCAATGGGGATAAACTCCAAGCCTTCCCAATAAGATCAGGAGTAAAACAAGGATGCTCATTATCACCTCTATTATTAACATTGTACTAGAAACACTAGCAGTAGCAATTAGAGAAGAAAAAGAAATTGAAGGTATTAAAATTGGCAATGAGGAGACTAAGCTATCACTCTTTGCAGATGATATGATGGTTTACTTAAGGAATCCTAGAGAATCAACCAAAAAGCTAGTCGAAATAATCAACAACTTTAGCAAAGTTGCAGGATACAAAATAAACCCGCATAAGTCATCAGCATTTCTATATATCTTTAACCCATTTCAGCAGTGAGAATTAAAAAGAGAAATACCATTTCAAATTACCCCAGAAAATATAAAATACTTAGGAATCTATCTGCTGAGACAAACATGGGAACTATATGAACACAACTACAAAACACTCTCCACACAGTTAAAACTAGATCTAAACAATTGGAAAAGCATTGATTGCTCCTGGGTGGGATGAGCTAACATAATAAAAATGACAATCCTACTCAAATTAATTTACTGATTTAGTGCCATACCCATTGAACTACCAAAAAACTTCTTTATTGAATTAGAAAAAACATAACTAAGTTCATTTGGAAGAACAAAAGATCAAGGATATCCAAGGAAATAATAAAAAAAAAAGGCAAAGGAAGGAGGACTTGCAGTCCCAGATCTCAAACTATACTATAAAGGAGTGGTCATCAAAACAATTTGGTACTGACTAAGAGGCAGAAAGGAGGATTAGTGGAATAGACTTAGGGTAAGTGACCTCAGCAAGACAGTCTATGACAAACCCAAAGACCCCAACTTTTGGGACAAAAATCCACTATTTGATAAAAACTACTGAGAAAACTGGAAGACAATGTGGGAGAGATTAGGTTTGGATCAACACCTCACACCCTACACCAAGATAAACTCAGAATGAGTGAATGACTTGAACATAAAGAAGGAAACTATAAGTAAATTAGGTGAACACAGAATAGTATACATGTCAGACATGTGGGAAGGGAAAGACTTTAAAACCAAGCAAGACATAGAAAGAGTCAGAAAATGTAAAATAAATAATTTTGATTACATCAAATTAAAAAGGTTTTGTACAAACAAAACCAACGTAACCAAAATGAGAAGGGAAGCAACAAATTGGGAAACAATCTTCATAAAAACTTCTGACAAAGATTTAATCACTCAAATTTACAAAGAGCTAAATCAATTGTAGAAAAAATCAGGACATTCTCCAATTGAAAAATGGGCAAGGGACATGAATAGGCAGTTTTCAGATAAAGAAATCAAAACTATTAATAAGCACATGAAAAAGTGTTCTAAATCTCTTATAATCAGAGAGATGCAAATCAAAACAACTATAAGGTATCACCTCACACCTAGCAGATTGACTAACATAACAGCAAAGGAAAGTAATGAATGCTGGAGGGGATGTGGCAAAGTAGGGACATTAATTCATTGCTGGTGGAGTTGTGAACTGATCCAACCATTCTGGAGGGCAATTTGGAACTATGCCCACAGAGTGATTAAAGACTGTCTGCCCTTTGATCCAGCTATAGCACTGCTGGGTTTGCACCCCAAAGAGATAATAAGGAAAAAGACTTGTACAAGAATATTCATAGCTGTGCTCTTTGTGGTGGCAAAAAATTGGAAAATGTGGGGATGCCCTTCAATTGGAGAATGGCTGAACAAATTGTGGTATATGTTGGTGATGGAATACTATTGTGTTAAAAGGAATAACAAAGTGGAGGAATTCCATGGAGACTGGAACAACCTCCAGGAAGTGATGCAGAACGAAAGGAGCAGAACCAGGAAAACATTGTACACAGAGACTGATACACTGTGGTACAATCGAACGTAAAGGACTTCTCCATTAGTGTCAATGCAATGTCCCTGAACAATCTGCAGGGATCTATGAGAAAAAACACTATCCACAAGCAGAGGACAAACTGTGGGAGTAAAAACACCGAAGAAAAGCAACTGCTTGACTACAGGTGTTGAGGGGATATGACTGAGGAGAGACTCTAAATGAACACTCTAATGCAAATACAAACAGCATGGAAATGGATTCAAATCAAGGACACATGTGATACCCAGTGGAATCGCGTGTCGTCTTTGGGAGAGGTGGGGGGAGGGGGAAGAAAAGAAAATGATCTTTTTTTCCAATGAATAATGTTTGTAAATGACCAAATAAAATAATGTTATTAAAAAAAAACAGAAAGCAAAGGAATAGAAGAGTTTTTCCTAAAAATAATAAACAGAATATATCTAAAACCATCAGCTAACATCATCTGCAATGGGGATAAACTGAATGGTTCCCAATAAGATCAGGAGTGAAACAAGAATTCCCATTATCACCTTTATTATTTAACATTGTACTAGAAACACTAGCAGTAGCAATTAGAGAAGAAAAAGAAATGAAGGCAATAAAATTGGCAATGAGGAGATCAAGCTGTCACTGTTTGCGAATGATATGATGATTTACTTAAGGAATCCTAAAGAATCAACCAAAAAGCTAGTCGAAATAATCAACAACTTGAGCAAAATTTCAGGATACAAATTAAACCCGCATAAGTCATCAGCATTTTTATATATTTCCAACACAAGCTCAGCAGCAAGAATTAGAAAGAGAAATCCCATTCAAAATCACCTTAGACAAAATAAAATACTTAGGAATCTATCTGCCAAGACAAACACAGGAACTATATGAACACAACTACAAAACACTCTCCACACAGTTAAAACTAGATCTAAACAATTGGAAAAACATTAACTGCTCATGGGTAGGATGAGCCAATATAATAAAAATGACCATCCTACCCAAACTTATTTATATATTTAGTGCTATACCCTTTGAACTGCCAAATTTTTTTTTTTTACTGATTTAGAAAAAAACATAACAAAGTTCATTTGGAAGAATGAAGGATCGACAATATCCAGGGAAATAATGAAAAAAAAAAACAAAGTAAGGTGGCCTTGCAGCACCAGATCTCAAACTCTATTATAAAGCAGTGGTCATAAAAACAATTTGGTACTGGCTAAGAGACAGAAAGGAGGATTAGTGGAATAGACTTAGGGTAAGTGACCTCAGCAAGACAGTCTATGACAAACCCAAAGACCCCAACTTTTAGGACAAAAACCACTATTTGACAAAAAACTGCTGGGAAAACTGGAAGACAATGTGGGAGAGATTAGGTTTGGATCAACACCTCACACCCTACACCAAGATAAACTCAGAATGGGTGAATGACTTGAACATAAAGAAGGAAACTATAAGTAAATTAGGTGAACACAGAATAGTATACATGTCAGACCTGTGGGAAGGGAAAGATTTTAAAACCAAGCAAGACATAGAAAGAGTCAGAAAATTTAAAATAAACAATTTTGATTACATCAAATTAAAAAGGTTTTGTACAAACAAAACCAACGTAACCAAAATGAGAAGGGAAGCAACAAATTGGGAAACAATCTTCATAACAAAAACCTCTGACAAAGGTCTAATTACTCAAATTTATGAAGAGCTAAATCAATTGTACAAAAAATGAAGCCATTCTCCAACTGATAAATGGGCAAGGGGCATGAATAGGCAGTTTTCAGTTAAAGAAATCAAAACTATTAATAAGCAAATGAAAAAGTGCTCTAAATCTCTTATAATCAGAGAGATGCAAATCAAAACAACTCTCAGGTATCACCTCACACCTAGCAGATTGGCTAACATGACAGCAAAGGAAAATAATGAATGCTGGAGAGGATGTGGCAAAGTGGGGACATTAATGCATTGCTGGTGGAGTTGTGAATCAATCCAATCATTTTGGAGGGCAATTTGGAACTATGCCCAAAGGGCGATAAAAGTCTTACTGCCCTTTAATCCAGCTATATAGCACTGCTGGGTTTGTACCCCAAAGAGATAATAAGGAAAAAGACTTGTACAAGAATATTCATAGCTGTGCTCTTTGTGGTGGCAAAAAAATTGGAAAATGAGGGGATGCCCATCAATTGGGGAATGGCTGAGCAAATTGTGGTATATGTTGGTGATGGAATACTATTGTGCTAATAGGAATAATAAAGTGGAGGAATTCCATGGGAACTGGAACAACCTCCAGGAAGTGATGCAGAGTGAAAGGAGAAGAACTAGGAAAACATTGTACACAGAGACTGAAACACTGTGGTACAATTGAATGTAATATATTTTTCTATTAGTGTCAATGCAATGTCCCTGAACAATCTGCAGGGATCTATGAGAAAAAACACTATCCACAAGCAGAGGAAAAATGGTGGGAGTAAAAACACGGAGGAAATGCAACTGCTGGACTACAGGGGTTGAGGGGACATGATTGAGGAGAGACTCTAAATGAACACTCTAATGCAAATACCAACAACATGGGAATGGGTTTGAATCAAGGACATGTGATACCCAGCGGAATCACGTGTCGGCTATGGGAGAGGTGTTGGGAGGGTTGGGTGGGGAGGAAAAGAAAATGATCTTTGTTTCCAAGGAATAATGTTTGTAAATGACCAAATAAAATAATGTTTAAATGGAAAAAAAAGATAAAGTTTTTAAAAAGAAAATTGAATGTATCTATTAAAAGGCAGTTTTTTTTTAATTGGTCGTGTTTTGTTGGGTTTTTTTTGGTCTCTCAGTGAAGATAGATCTGGAAGTGGGGAAAGAGAGAAGGTGGGTCATTGTGAAAATAAAATAAAATTTAAAAATAAAAATAACCACTGGAACCTTGCAAAGAACAATTTTGATAAACAGATATTGTTACTTTCTTCCATTCGTTTTGTGGTTTCAGGAATGACTTTGTGACTCTGTTTGGGGTTTTCTTGGCAAAAATGCCAGAGGGCTTTGCCATTTCCTTCTCCATCTTATCTTACAGATGAGGAACTGAGGCAAACAAAGTTAAGTGACTTGCCAAGGGTCACCCGGCTAGTAAGTGTCTGAGGCCAGATTTGAACTCATTTATGTCTTCCTGACTCCAGACCTGGTTTTCTATCCACTGTATCACCTATCTGTCCTTCCTTTTCACTAAATATAGAGAGTAGGACAGGATTGGGCCTCCAGTAAAAATCACTTCAGTTAGGTCATTCGATCATATAGTTTCTAGACTTAAAAAGAGAGTGGGAGGGACAGAAAGATACAGAGAAAGAGAGACAGAGAGAGGGAGAGACAAAGATAGGCGGAGAGACAGAGACAGAAGAGATGGGGGGAGAGACAGAGAGAGACAGAGAGATACTATTGTGTTTCATTTTGGTTTGTTTAAAAGAGTCTGAGCAAAGCTATTCTGAAGCTATTTATAAGCAGATGTGCAATAAACTCTAAATATGAAACTCCAGAAATGTTCTCTATATGAAAATCTCCATAAGCGAGTTCTGGTAAAAGCTGTATATTGTCTCTGGTTCTGTCTTTCGGAGTGTGTATACCTGTGAGTGTGTGTGTGTGTGTGTGTGTGTGTGTGTGTGTGTGAGTGTGTGTGTGCAGCTTTGTACTGTCTTAATTTTCTTTTTACAAACTAATTGGTTTCATTCCCGCCAGATTCCTTTTCTATTCGTGTCCCAATATATACACTCCAGCTGGATTTCTGATTACGTGGGGACTAATTCAGAATGAACTTGCCTTTTGTCTATTATTAGTGAGGTAATTTTTTAAAATTATCTTTCCCAAGTGCTGGGGCCTTAGTTGCTAATATCACCTGCTTTGACAAATGGGCTTGTGACTCCTTTAATGCTGGTGACCAATATAAGACATTACCATTTTGAAAGGGAGAGATGGTCTGACTCTGGACCTCTTTCCACTCCGAGTCTGGCTATGCCACTCAAAACCAAATGTTCAGCGTTCCAGAAAGCCATGTCCTATACTCTGGTTTCTCTTCAGTTTGTATAAATCTTTTGCTTTTTTACAGAAAGCCATGTCCTTCTTCAAATTATCCTTGTTTATGTTGTTGGAGAAGAGCAAGCATAAGAGTTTACTTACAGTCTAGTACCCTAGAGGAGACAGCAGAATAAGGTCTGAATCGTGAGATGAGGGTCTGAAAGGAAGCAAAATGGATCTAATGAAAAATCAGGCACTAAAGGGAGGCAGGACAGTCCTATCCTTTTCTGGGGGTGGGAAGGAGGGCTCTGATTTCACACTAATCAATCTGAACATTTATTAAGCAACTACTACGTGCCAGTCACTGTACTAATTGCTGAGGATACCGAAAGAAGCAAAAGACAGTCCTGGGTTTACAATCTAATAGGGGATACAGCACCTGAACTTATATATATATATATATATATATATATATATATATATATATAGAGAGAGAGAGAGAGAGAGAGAGAGAGAGAGAGAGAGAGAGAGAGAGAGAGAGAGAGAGAGAATGATTGAAAATCTATTACCCTAAAAAAAGAACTACATATCCCAAGAGCCCACTGACTTCCTGTCATTACACACTTCCTATAGACAGAGGATAAATTGAGTAGGCGGTCCTACTTAGCTCTTGACTTCCTGTCCTGAGCTTGGTGGGTGGTAAGGTAGGTGTTTGAACTGGCTGATCAGCCATGGGCACATGGTCTTGATTTTGTATCTTTTTTATTTCTTGATGTCTAATGATCTTTAATAAACCTCTAAAATATAATATTTCTATTATTTGAGATTAAATTTTTAATTTTTACTATATATATATATATATATATATATATACACACAAAGTAGGCTTATTGTTGTTTGTCTTCTTCAAAGAGAAATACTGACAGAGTATTATGAGATTTGTCCTTATAAGCATTAGCAGACAGGAAGACTCTGGGCAGGACCAACATCCAGGAGAATCATGATAATGTAGCAAGGTATCTTAGAGAGATTTTGGAACTTAAGTGGATATTCTATAATTGGTTCCCGGTTACTAACTACCTGGTGAAAAGAACCTTTTCGATTGCCTGGGGTACATTCAAAAGGCTTCTCCTTCTCTTGGTTTTAACCTCTTTTCTTCATGTGATTGCTTCTGGTTTGACAGTATTCTAGGTGAGAGATAATGAGGTAAAAAATGAGGCTTGGATCACTGTTTAATCAATGCCAATATGTGGCCTTGGATCTTTTCCTCAGGGTCCTTTCTCTTGTTTTTGGTAAAGGAAATGAGTGTAATCTAATGAGTTTAGAAAGGTCATAAGAATGAGTCATCTGAGGACCAGGAGTCTGGGAGGAGAGCCCCAGATGGGTTTTCAGCCATCTTGCTTTGAGGCTTCAAGAAGTAAGGAGCAGTCTTTAAGATTCAGGCCAGATAAACTGCAAACTCCTATGGAAATTATTTCTCTATCCCTCCAGCTGCTAGTGCCTTTCACCCAAAATTACCTCCATTTTATTTTATATAAATTCAAATCTGTACATGTTTTTTTCTTCTTAGGAACTCCTTAAGGTCAGGGACTATCTCACTATCTCACTTTATTCTTTATGTCTACTTAATAAATGCTTATTGATTGGTTGATTCATTGATATACTAAAATTTCAAGGACATTTTCCTTATTGCCCATTCATATTCTTCAAAGTCACCCACAGATTTCTGAGACCAAAAGATTATTTTTTCAACCTTTTCCCAATTATTTACTTCTGTGATTGAGTGATCTCTTCATCCCATTAGTGTTGTTTCTATGTTGCCTTCCATGATATCCACTTTCATAGTTCTTTTCATTTTTCTCAGTTTTCTAGCTCTTTAATTTATTAAGTTTGAAAGATGCTTCTGCATGTGTGACTCATAAAGAGATTGTTAAGGAATGTCATATTAACAGTTTAGATTTGAAACACATGTACCTTGGAGACTTCATTTCCTCTTCTTTTTGGCATTGTAATCAATAAGCACAGAAATTTTAAATACAATTAATATAAAAGCCAATTAAAAAACCCCTTGAGAAACAAATCAGAAAAGCACTGAAACATGAAATCCAAGCATCTTCTTCTGGGTGATTATTAGAGATAGATCCCAGCAAAGCAAGTCCAGTAAGCATTTCTCAAGCATCTCCTATTCGCAAAATATTGTACTCATCATTGGGTCTACAAAGGAAGAGAATATATATGGGTGTTACAAAAGTCTTGGTATACTTAAATCTCCAACTCCACTAAGTAAGACACTGTTTGTTGAAGTTCTCCCCTAACAATGCAGATCAGCAATTGCTATGCAAATTATAATCTTAGGAAGTTGCCTGGATCACTATAATTGAGAACCTGGTCACATAGTCAGTATATGTCAGATGCAGAACTTGAAATCAGGTCTCTGTGATTCCAAGACTAACTCTTTATTAAAAAAAAATAATAATAATTAAACCTTTACATTCTGTCTTAGAATAAATACAAGAATCAATTCCAAAGTAGGAGAGTGGAAAGGCAATGGAGATTAAGTGACTTGCCCAGGGTCACATAGCTAAGAAAGGTCTGAGGACAGAGTTGAATCCAGAACTCCAGTGTTTATCTGAATCTCTATCCCACTCTTTATTGATCCAGTTCTTCCTGATTCCAAGGTCACTTCTCTATTGTAAGAATTAAAATTAAATCTCAATAATAAAAATATTATATTTTAGGAGATTCATTAATGATCATTAGAAATCAAGGAATAAAGAGGATACCAAAAACAAAACAAAAAAAAATGTGCCCATGGCTGATGAGCCCATTTAAAATTCCCACGCTTAACTTACCATATGAACTGCAAGCCCACGAAAGTGACAAAGAAGACCATCCACTCACTAATATCCTCTGTTTACAGTAAGTACGTAATGATAGGAAGTCAGTGGGCTCCTGGGGAAATGTAGTTCTTTTTTAGGGTAATAGATTTTCAATTATACACTATTCATTATGCCAGTTTGACTATCCCCAAGTAAAAAGAATATATATATATATATATGTGCATATATATATATATATATATATATAGTGTCTGTTTAAAATACCATGACTTAATATAAAAAAATAGGAATGTAATGCCTCCTTTAGATAGATAAACATATTTTGGATCTTCTTTGCCTTCTGGGATTTGTAGATTTCTGCTCATATCCTAAAGCAAGGAAAATATTGCATGGCTGGGGATTGGGGTAAAACTAAAATGAAAAAAGAAAAAACAAGGATATAAGAATATTTTTAGGACTTCCCACACACATGTGGTTGTTGTTTAGTCATTTTTTGCAGTCATGTCTGACTCTTCATAACCCCATTTGGAGTTTTCTTGGCAAAGACACTAGAATATTTTGCCATTTGAGGCAAGCAGTGTTAAGTGACTTTCCCAGAGTCACATAGCTAATAAGAGTCTCAGGCCAGATTTGAACTCATGAAGATGATATTCCTGACTTCAAGCCTGGAACTAACCACTGAACAATCTAGTTACCCAGTCACTCATGCAGAGTAGGAGCTGCTCTGTAGTGTAAGTGATAAACATCATCAGAAATTCCCTTGTTTAATTAAAACTACGGAGAGACTAGAAAGGCAAAAGCATAAAGAAATAAACAGTAAGGGTTGACTGGCTTATTTTTAATCACTGGTGCTCACTCCAGTGACTGGAACTTTGCTGAATAGTTGATACAGATGAGCAAAAGAAAAATCCCAGATCTCAAAGAGGTCATAAGTGAATGAGATGCAATTGGAACTTTAGATTTTCTAACCCCACACCCAGGACTCTTTCACCATCCTAAGAAAGAGGCATGCCTGAGTCATGAATTGTAAGGCAATCCATACAGATTTCCCTTCCTAACTTCGACTGGATATAATTGGCATGTGTTTCTAAATGAAGAGAGGTTGGAATGTCATATCTTAATCATGTTCTTTTATTCTGTTAAAGACTCTAGCTGATTGATCTAATCTGGTTTCTCATAATCATGAGTAGTTGACCTGTCCTTTGGACTTTTTGCTGTCCCTTTATTCATGGGCAAGAGGGCATGCAACCATTTCGGGAGCCACAAGGAAAAGAAAGGCTTTTGCTAACACAGGACTAAGATGCTAATATCCCCATGGACTGCTAGAGTTTTCTCACTCCAACTGGATAGATGATCATGAGTCATTCATATGTTTTATAACCAGGCTTCCAAAGACAGAATTGCTAAGACCTCAAGTCTTTAAAACTCAGGCTAACAGATAATCCCCTTCTGTTATATATGGTAGCAGACTAGCCCATGGGAGAGAAGCCTACATGGATAGGGTCAATGGATGGATCCATAAGTAATATCTCTCGTGTCATACTCTTTGTCAAGATGAAGAAACATGGATTAGTTGATAGTACAGCCAAATTGGTTCAGAGTTCGTTGTCTGAAAAAAAAATCAAGAATGTCAATCAATCAATTTTACTTTGATAGATGCCTCAAGTGAACCATTGAATATATGGCCAATGATTTGGTTGAATTTTTGTTGAATCACTTACTTTCTCTTCTTATACAATCTCTGTTACAAAGTTTGGCTCACTGTAAAGGATAAGAGGGGGGAGAAATAACAGACTCAGTGTAATGGCAAAAGGCGTCAATAAAAATATATATAAATAAAATAAATTGAAGATTTAAAACTCTTTAGTCAAGACTCTAGTCATTTCACAGATGAGAACTTGAGATTCAGAAAGGTTACTTCATCAAGGTAACACAAAGAGCAGTCAATCAACAAGCCTTTATTTGGAAGCTGTTATATGTGGGATATTATGCTAGAGACTAAAGACATAAAGACAAGGCAAAACCAGTCACAGATCTCAAAGAAGTCCTAAGTAACTCAGATGAAATTGGAACTTAGGTCTTCTAACTCCACATCCAAGATTCATTTTTAATTAATTATTTGATTAATTTTTACTTTTTGAGACAAACAGGATTAAGTGACTTGTCCAGGGCCATCCAGCTAGTAAGTGTCTAGGGCCAAATTTGAACTCAGGGAGCTCATATGAGCCATCCTGATTCCAGGATCCACATACAATATCTGGTTGCCCTCCACCCAGGACTTGTTTTCATTGTCCTAAGAAAGAGGCAGTGACATTCCCCCAAATGACCAGAGAGGGCAGAGATAGAAATAATAATTGGAGTGGGGAGAATTAAAAAGAATTAGACTCTGAAAAAAGGAGAATCTTGTCATGTAGAGCAAGACTGGAATATCTCATGAGGTATGAGTTCTCTCCTTCACTGGAGGTCTTCAAGCAAAGGTTAGATAAGTACTTGTCACAGATGTTGTAGTGAAAAATTTCTTTTCAGGTACAGATTTGATTCAGTCATGCTAAAATCAAATAGAAATGCATCTCTGCTGGCTGCATTTTTACTTTGAAAACCACAAATTAGCATTATCTATGACATAGCATTTTTAAATTATTTCTTTTCATAAACAGTTCCCAATTACTTTTTAATCTGGTTTGAGACATGTGGGATTTTTGCCTGAGTTCAACATCTCTGGAATAGGTTTCTCCCAACTCTGAAATTCTAGGATTTCCTGAGTTGGTTCCTCAGGAGAGTCATTTGGCAGGGATGCTGTAAACAGAGCTCACTCTGGCTATAGTTTAAAATAAATGATCACTGAAGTCTCTTCCAATGTTTCAAGTCTATGGTTTCATAAAGTTTTGTGACTTCCAGTCCTCCATTCTTGTCCCAAGGTAGCCCCATGCTACCATATCTTCTTAGGGTTGGCTTCAGAGAAGGACCTGGGAAGGGAAGCAGACAGTTACAGATCTGGAATAGCTAAAGGGACTTCAAAGTCCATCTAATCAAACCACTCACTAATCATTTTCAGATGAGGGAACTGAGGCCTGGGAAAGTTCACTGGCTACCAACATCACTCGGGTAGTATCACGGGTGGGATATGAATTTAGATCTTCAGACTCCAGTCAATAACTTTCCATGGTACCTTTCCCTTGTGGAGTTGGGAAACACATGTGTCCTAGTACACACTGATGAACCTGGCTTTTTATGTATTTTTTACATTTTTATCTAACTGGGACATAAGTTACAATTATAATCACTGAGTTCTAGAGGTTGTGTGTATTTTTTAAACTTCTACATATGATACTGGTATAAAATGTTGATATTCTTGTGGGTATAATTTTGTAGGTTCAGTGATTGCTTCCTTGATTAAATCCTATAGTCCACCATTTTGAACTTAGTTTGTGTGTGGGTCTAAAGCAAAGCTCTCTGAGGAAATGAATGGAAGATATAAGGCTAAACTCTATGTACAGCTAATCAGTAAGTCAGAAGAAATGAGCTGACATCAATATAGAGTTCACAGTAATATAGAGTTCACAGGCACAACCCTGTCCACAAAATATCCTCCAAAATACATGCAGACTCTTTTCTTTTTCCTTAAGAGATGATACAAAGCTGCAAAATCAACTGATTTGAACTTTCTCCATCTCCCCCTACATTACAAGATCCATAAAAGAAACTGGGGACACTGGGGATCTTTACCCTGAAAAGGAGGAGACAAGGGGTGTCATGATGGCTATCTTCAATTATTTGAAGAAATGTGATGACACGTAGAGATCTGATTTGTTCTTGGCTCTAAAGGACAGAATTCAGAACAGTGTTAATAAAAAGACTTTTGGCCCTCAGCTAAGGGTTAGACTAAATGGTTTCTGAACTCACTTCCATTTCTAAGGTTCTATACTTCTATGATTTTTTGACTATTGATTCTTATTTATTAAATAATGAAAGAAGACAAAAAAGCCCTTTCTTTCAAAGAGATTATGTCCAATTGGGGAGTAGGGAGGGAAGGAGATCCAATGGAGTAAAGCATTTGTTTATATTCATGGAATTTTGTTGTGTTCAGTCATTTCAGTCATGTCTAACTGGTCATGACCCCATTTGGGGTTTTCTTGGCAAAGATACTGGAGTGGTTTGCAATTTTCTTCTTGAGTTCATTTTACAGGTGAGGAAACTGAGGCAAACAGGGTGAAGTGACTTGTCTGAGGTCACCCAGCTAGCAAGTATCTGAGGCCAGATTTGAACTCATCTTCCTGATTCTACAACCAGAACTCTATCCTCTGGGCTACCTAGCTGCCCCATAGTGTAGAGTAGTGGTTCTCAAACATATTTAGTCTCAGAACCTCTTTATACTCTTAAAAATTGTTGAGGACCCCAAAGAGTTTTGTTTACATGGGCTATATCTCTCAATATTTATCACAATAGAAATTTAAAAGTCTTAGTATTATTATAGAAATAGGTTTTCCCTCATGGTGAAGTGAATCCTGAAAGGGTCTGGGTATGAAGACGTTGTGAGAACCACTGAAATAAAGGAATGTATCCCTGTTCTAGGAAAATCACTTTGTCAGCTATGATTAGGTGGCATAAGAGAAGTACATTCATATGCATCTGTATACATGTATATTTACACACAAAAGAGATACAAACATAAGTAAAGACAAAACAGAGATATGCCTAGGTGATGGATATAAGGAAAAAAGGTAAGGAGGGAGAGAGAGATAAGATGAGAATAGACTACATTTCGGTGATATAGGGAATTTCTAGATGACGAAATTCTTCCTACCAATAGATTGGCAACTAGAACACTGAGGAGTTAAGTGACTCTCAGGTATGCAGAGTCAATATATGTCAGAGGCAGGACTTGGACCCATACATGTACATATACTTTTACAAAAATATACCCAGACACATATATGTGCATGTCTACATATCATGTACATTTATAAACATACATATATTTTGTGTGGCTTGAGAAATTGGCCCCTAAATAATCAAGAATCATCTGACCTGCCTTTTTTCCTTCCACAAACTAAGAATCACAAGATCACAGATTATGTGTCAGAAGGGACTTTAAAGGTCAATTAGTCCAATCCTTACTGTTTTTTTTTTATTAATCAGTTTCATCAATATTGTTCATTTTTCCATGATCTAGATTTTCTCCTGCTTCCATTTGTTCATTTTTGTAGTTGTGGAGACAGACCCAGAGAATGATTTTCCCAAGGTCACAAAGGTAGGGTTTTAAGCAAGGCCAAAGAACTATTGAAATTGATCATGTATTTGGCACCCACCTAGACACATATGCAGGGCAGCAATCACTCTGCTCTTAGAATTTTTCTTTCTTTTTTTTTTTTAAACTCTTACCCTCCATCTTAGAATTAATACTGTGCATTGGTTCTAAGACAGAAGAGCAGTAAGGACAAGGCAATGGCAGTGAAGTGACTTGTCCAGGGTCACACAGCTGGGACATATCTAAGTCCAGATTTGAACCTACAACCTCACATCTCTGGGCCTGGCTGTCAATACACTGAGATACCCAGCTGCCCCTCTTAGAATTTCTGAGTTCACTTAATCCAAATGTTGTTCAAGTTCTTCTTCTACCCAGTAGGCACTGGTTGTGTGACTCAGTTTCTGGGGGGGTTTTTTGTTTGTTTTTTTCCAGTGGACTCTCAGATTCCTGTCATTAAAGATTTTCCTGAAACACCACCTGAACTGCCTAATTCTATTGTGGCTACCATAGTAACACCAGGTTGCTGGGAAATTGGAGAGAGTCCAGACAAGAGCAATGAGCCTGACGGAGGGAATTAAGGGGAGTTATTACCAGGCTGAAGGATGATAGGTTCAGTAAGCAAAGACATAAGCCTGGATACAAGCAAATGTGTAAGCCTCAAAGCAGTGTGAGATTAGGAGCCTGGTACAAAGGAGGGCTCAAAGAACGTTTTAACTGTATTCTTAAATAATGGAAAGAAAGCAAATACAGGAGAGAACATGTGGAGAGTTGCTGACCTCTTGCATTATAAAATAGTCTCTCCAAGCAGCCACATGTAGGAGTCTCAACATCGAAAGGATTGAAAACTCTATCCAGCAGAGCTGATGTTTAGGGAGCAATCAGTGCCAGTTGAAGAGTGGATGGGATGATTTCCCATAGCAACAGAGAATTTTGGTGCTTAAAGCAACTTCTGAGATGACCTAAACTCAACCCTCTCATTCTCAGAATAACAGAATCTGAGTTGAAAAGCATTGCAGTAGCCAGCTAGTCAAGTCTCTACCTGAAAATGGGGGACTAACATACTAAATTAATGTCATTCAGCTTCACCTAATAGCTTTAACTGATTAAACCAACCTCATTATTACCTCTCAAGATTTCAGGACAGACATAATGGTTACCTTTTTTAATCAAGCCCACAAATACTAGAATAGACCTGTGGTGGCAAATCTATGGTACCCATGCCAGAGGGGCACTCAGAACCCTCTCTGTGGGTACACACACCATTGCCTCAGCACAGAGTTCATTACTAGAAAGCCAAAGGGGCACAAGACTAGGTTGCTCCCCTTCCCTTCTTCATGCATGCCTGAGGACATTCCTCACATCACCATCCCTCTAAAAGGTTCCCTCACTGGTCTAGACTATCCTCAATGAGAGCCTTGATTATTCAAAAGAGATACACACAAAATCAAGATAGATAAGAGACAACTTTTATTCAGAGTTCATCAACCTATAGATCTTAGACCAGAATTTGACATGGATAAAGAGCTGTGTCTACAATTGAAAAGGAGCATGAAGTTGGGCTGAATTGGATTTGGAAAGTTGCCTACTGATTCCAATTTGTGAAATTTCACTTATAAGAGTGACCTATACCTGTATCTCACTACTATGATGAATTCCCAGTTAAGGGTCTTCCCTTAACCAATTCAGTTCCTCCCCACTCTGTCTTATAGTCACTTCGTTTTGCCCAGGGCATCCAGAGATTTAGGGGGCTTACTCCAGGTCAGAAAAGAAATTTCATGTGGGAGAAAACATGGGCTATCATCTGATAACCTAGATTTGGTTATCTGCCACTAAATAAGAGATAATGCTTCTTTTCCATAAGCTTTATCTCCTACCTCTTACCCCGAATGCTCACAGGACCTTGATCTCTAATTTCATTCATAGAAATTGTGATGAGGAGTCCATTCTAACTTCTCAGAATCCTTGCCATAGTTGAACATATGACACACAGAGGGTTTCTATCACTGTGACCCATGTTTCTCTTGTCTCAACCAGAGCAAGTTTTATTCACAGAATTCACAGTTCTGTTCCATGAACCCATTTAAACAATTCATGAAAAGAAATTAAGGATGTATGTTGCTTTCAGAAAGAAGCTCTCTCCCTTTTCTATCAAATCATCTTCACTCCCATCTAAGCCAGGCGGTGTAATCTCATTAGAAACCCCCAGGAGTAAAAGATCTATCCCACAAAAACAGGGTGGGGAGAGGTAGATAAATTTCTAGTAATGGCCCTGCACACAAATGCCAGTCACAGGTTTCTAAAGGAAGCTTTCCAACCTGTTAATAGTTTTCTGTACACAACAGCTGCAATCCATGAAAGAGATGAATATTCATGGAAAAAAGCATTTATATATACTGAATGTATATTCATGAACAAATGGCTTCCTGCCCTCCCTCCTTCCCCCAGTCCTTAATGGTGTTTGCACAGTAATTGGAGAATGGGCCACGCTTCCATTGACTGGTAAGGCTGGTGTTGCTTTTTGCTGGCCTGAATCCTTTCTAGAAAGGTAGCTCACCAATGGTTATGGATGGGGACAATAAGCCAGGGAGGGAAAAGGATCTGTCCAGAGCCATTCTCCATACTTTCCATTTATTAGAAGACAATGCCTCCTTGCATAAAATATTAATGACACATTACATGTGATGACCCACCTCTCTTTTGGCAGAGAATTAAGCATTCTAGTCTTGTGTGGCCATGTGTTCCGGGTCCAATCAGGAGTTGACCTTCCTCTTTCAGAACTCCTTTGTCACCTTTCCCCAGTGACCTTGACTGGGAAGAGAAATGGGGTGGGCTTTGGAGACTCATCCCCAATTGTCATAGCCTTTATCGGTCTTCCATACTGAAAGGAGCTGGGGAGATGGCTGCATTATTAACTTTATGACAAATGTCTTTATAATTTTAATATGCCTGCCTAGGGAAGAGGCGTGGTAGAAAGAGTCAGATTCTATAAAGGGCAGAAGGACGGCTTGCTCCATTAATCTCCCTGGATGGTGGCTAGAAAAGAACCAGGTGGGGAGATTTGTCTTTTGTTGAAAAAGAAAGACTCCAGGGCACTGAACAAAAACAGATTTAAAAAATATACATTCAACAGATTAAGCCAACAGATCCATCAGACAGACTGAACCGCCTGTTCCCTCTCTCGGTTTAACCCTGGGCCACCAGACAAAAAACAATCCTCAGACCTTAGATTGGGTGCAAAGGACAATGATAAGGACTGAGCAATTCCCTCACTTGCCTTCTTTCTCCTACTACCTTTCCTAGCCTGCTTCTCTCCCAGGTGGTTTAGGAAGGCTATTGCTGTAATCCAGAAATAAACAAGTTGCTAATCCATCTCAGGAGCTCTTAAAGGCAGTTAATGTTTACATGAAATACTAAATCATAATCTGTAAACTGTTGCCTGGAAAATGTGACAAGGTTGGTGTCTTTTGTATTGTGTTGAGGAAAATTCCATTAAGCTAATATTTAGAGGTAGCTGTGTGCTGATTGGACATTTTGATCTGGAGACAGGATGGATGGAAGGATCTTAGCTAAACTTCATGGGACAAAAATACACCTGGCTAGAAAGGAAATGTTTCTTCGAAGTACTTTGAGCAGGGATTCTGAATCATGTTTGTGTGTTTCAAACCTCTGGGGCAAAACCTATGGGCTCCCATTCAGAATAATGTTTTTAAATGCATAAAACAAAATGTTTACGTTTATAAAGGATACAGTTTTGTCAACATGCAGCTTCCAAAATGTTTTTAATCTAAGTTGGACCCCAGATTAAGAATCCCTAACTTGGAGTCTTTAATTTTTATTTTTATTTTTGGAATCAAGTCTCTTAGAATTTCCAAACAGAAGTAGGAGAGAAACTCTTAAACTGGAATAGGTTTCAGTACTCTTTACATGAAATCCTGGAGCCACCTCAGAAACTGACCATGTGATCGGAGGCTATTTACTTCTGTTTTCTAGAGCATCTGACCAGTATCATGTCTGGTCATACCTGAATTGCACCAGAAAATAAAGTGAAAAATAAAAAACTGGCCTGTAACTTTACCATTGCAGGGAGCATGTTTCTGGTGATACATTTCCTCTCCTAATCTTAATCACACCATCAAAACAATTTAATTTAAGAATATTGAGGGGACAGCTGGGTGGCTCAGAGGACTGAGAGGAGGCCCAGAAATGGGAGGTCCTGGGTTCAAATCTGGCCTAGGACACTTCCTAGCTGTGTGACCCTAGGCAAATCACTTAACCCCCATTATCTAGCCCTTAACACTCTTCTTGGAATCATGTGTTGGCTATGGGGGGGGGGGGAAGAAAAAGAAAATGATCTTTGTCTTTAATGAATAATGCTTGGAAATGATCAAATAAAATATATTAAAAAAAAAGAGTATTGAAAAGTTAAATGGTCTTCCTAAAGTCCCACAGCCAGAAGATATCAAAGTGCTGGGCAGGCAGTCCAGAAGATCCGAGATAAAATTCAACCACATA
Source organism: Monodelphis domestica (assembly GCF_027887165.1). Classification (NCBI taxonomy): domain Eukaryota; kingdom Metazoa; phylum Chordata; class Mammalia; order Didelphimorphia; family Didelphidae; genus Monodelphis; species Monodelphis domestica. Next base: position 75,179,742 of record NC_077231.1, read on the forward strand.
CTGGTTATGTTACCAGTCATAACTTTTGCAGCCTCCATTCTCTCAACTATAAAATGGAGATAGCAGTTCTTACCTCTCAGGATTATTGCAAAGATCAAATTAGACAATATTTGTGAAGTGCCTAGCATAGTGTCTGACACATAGTTGGTATTTGAAAGGCTTCCTCCCTTCCCTCCTTCTTTTCTTCCCTTTCCCTCTTCTTCCCTCTTTCCCTTCTTCCTTTCTTCACTTCCTCCTTTCTCTCCCTCCCTCCTTTCTTTCCTTCCTTCCTTCTTCTCTTCCTTCCTTCTTTCCTTCCTTCTTTGTTACTTTGGTTCTAGGTGTAGAGATGAGGTAGGACTTGTAGTGATACAATTGAGGATGTTAAAAAAAGGAATCTTTACACATTGCACCTCTCTGAACTTCTTACAATGTATTGGTCAATTGTACTTATTTTTTCTTCTCTTTTTTATCTTTAAAAATATCATTTGTTATATTATTGTATATTATACTGAGAGAATGAAAGGGAGAGAAATTGGGAATAACTAATAATGATGTAAAAAAAAGAAGACAGCAATAAAAGCTTTTTTTTAAAGAAAAGAAACATTATGGCCCTAATAGATCATTCATACTCACAAAAATATAGTGAAAAGAGCATTGTCTCTAAAATCAGAGGACCTGAATTCAAATTGTGATTCTTAATATCTATGACTTTGATTAAGTCCATGAAACTCCTTGGGCTTCAGTTTCCTCATCTTAAGATGTGGGGATTCTCCATGGCTTCTTTCACCTCTTGCAGCAATACATCTCCCCTCTGCTCTTAGATAGCTGAATTTCCTTCGCATTCTGACCCTGTTCTACTAGATTCTGAAGTGGCAGGACAATGGTAGTCATCTACAGCATCTGTAGACTGCATTGCTAACTTCTTCACTTGAACTAGAATTTCCTAGGAAGTGACATTATGACCACTAAATCATTGAATCCCAAAGCTAAAAAAGGACCTCACAGGGCATCTAGTTCACTTCAATCATAAGCAGAAATTCTTTCTTCATTCTGAAACTTTGGATTAAAAAATTCCCTAGATGAGGAATCCTTCCAAGGAAACCCATTAAGCTTTTGGGACAGCTCTAATTCTTGGGAATCTTCAGTTAAGCTGAAAGGTTGTTAGTTTCCTTTCCGTCTCACTTTTAAATATCATTCTTGACCATTTCTACAAGTAGCTCCTAGTTCTGTCCTCCAGAGCCAAAACAAAATGAATCTAATACCTCTTTGACATGGATACCCCTAAAATATTTTGCTATTTGTTATTGTTGTTGCTGCTATTGTTGTTTTTGTTATCGTGTCATTTCAGATGTGCCTGACTCTTCATGAGACCATTTGGAGTTTTCTTGGCAAAAATACTGGAGTGGTTTGTCATTTCCTTCTCCAGCTCATTTTACAGAGGAGGAAACTAAGGCAAATAGGATAAAGTAGCCAAGGTCACACAGCTAATAAGTATCTGAGGTCAGATTTGAACTCTTGATTTTTGTACTCTATCCTGGTACTCTTTCTTGTGCCTGGTACTCTATCCATTGTACCACCTACATGCCTACCCTTAAATATTTAAAGATGGCTAAATTTCTTCTCCAAGTTAAACATCTCTAATCCTTCCATCTGATCCTTCAGTCATCTCTGTAATATTTATTGGGAAAGGAAATAGGATTGGGGAAAATGGGGATATATGGGAGGTTTGTATGGGGTATGGAGGAGTTCAGGGGAGAGAGGGAACACTGTTTGGTGAGGCAAGGGAGGGAGATGCCCCCTGCTGAGAGGAAACAGCAGGGGTCCAATAAGGACGGTTTGTCTTTGAATGACTGAAACTGAAGTTCAGCTCCCTCTATGACCAGCAAAGATAGTCCACTTATCTGACTGTGAATTCAATAACAAAGTTTAATAACTAGTTGGAATTGGAGGGTTTCCTTAGCTTCAGAGTATAGGGCCAGGCTCTAGAGGCTGGCGGAGGGTTTGTCCCACTCCCATCTACTCTCGTTGTTCTAATTCAGAATCTTAGCAGTACACAGAAAGCAAACCAGAACAATTCTAACCTTCAGAAGCCTGTGTCTTCGGGCTGAACCAAGAAGAGCACGCCGCTCCAGACTGGGCTGAACAAGCTCCACTCTCCTCCAACCCCAGGATGCAAGACCTCTTGTCTTCCCCTAGCCGGAAGGAAGTGCTAGTCACAAGACCCAACTGCCACTCCCAGTTGGCCCTTCCCCCACACAAACTGTCAGTCTTGTTTCCTTTCCACAATCATCCCCTTTTTTTGTTGTGACCTTCCCAAGGTCATATATTTATATTATAGTTACCAATTTACTAAACCTACTCTAAGGATTCTTTGCGGGAAAGTAAGGGTAAGGGTAATTTTGGGGTTTTATATTAAATTCAGTACAAAAATGTCAAACAAAACTATTACAAGAAATTGAATCTTAGTGCTAATACTACTTACTCTAAGTTAACTAAAACTAATACCTTCTTTATAGAAAGTTTTTACATATAATACAACAATACACATTGTTCCACATCATGATGTCAGTCAAACAGAAATATCTACTGATCTTTCTATTTGCCTTAGACCTAATGGAACTAACTATATACATATTTACATTTTGCATAAATACAATTTCAGACACTTGTTTAATATAAACAAGGTCTCTCAATATGTCAGTTTGTGATTTTGTGTTCTGTGTCTAATAGTGTTGTGTTGATTTAATACTTATCAAGTTTCTTCAGATTTCCACTTCTCATGTTGACTGATGGATCTCTTCTTTCTTCCATGTTATGTAGTGATGCATGCTATTTCCCTAATATGTGAAATTACTTTTGTTTTATTATTTCAACACACTCAGTCTTATACATAAATCTCATTTTTGATCTGTCCTCTAATATAAACAAATTTACAAAGTTCAAAGTCTTAGCTGTCCATTTCAGCTTTTCCTCTTTGTTTCTTGTCTCTAGCATCTTTTCTTGATGCTTTTCCTCTGGGATGGTTTTAAATCTTTTCCTCTGGGATGCTTTTCCTCTGGGATGCTTTTCCTCTGGGTTGCTTTTCCTCTGGGATGCTTTTCATCTGGGTTGCTTTTCCTCTGGGATGCTTTTCCTCTGGGTTGCTTTTCCTCTGGGCTGGGAAGTTGTCTCAAACATTATGTGTCACTATTATTTCTTTGTGTTGTACTTTTTATGTTAATCAGTTTTTGTTTTCATTTCTCAGCACTATCTGTTGTCTAATTATCTTCAATGTCTGTTACAATGGTGTTGAACTTTTTCTGGTTTCACGTGGGAACAGTGAAACCATGAGTCTTTCCCTGCAACTTTTATAGCTGTTGGGGTAGTAAGCAATACTTCATGTGGTCCAGTCCATTTTATGTCTGTGGCCAATTTTCTATTGAAATTTTTTAAGTATACTATGTCTCCTGGTTTGATGTTGTGCAAATTAAAATCCAGGGTTACTGTTTGTTGTATCAAGCCCACTTCACGCAGTTCTGCTATTCTTGTCTGTAAAGCTTATATATATTTTGTTAATTGACAATCTAGTTTGTGAGAAGTTCTACGTCAGAGAAAGGAAGATGTGATAGGAGCATTACATTGTTTTCTTCTTCTTCCTTTTGTTTTGGATCAGGTATACGATTTTCTTGTACTGCAAATTTAGTGTCTCTATCCACTTTATCCACTTCCACATACTTTTCATAAAGTTCTTCATAATTCTTGACTCCCAATGCTGCCAGCATTTCTTCTATTGTGATTGTGTAGTTTATTTCCTTAACTAACTTTTCTGACTGGATCTTTTGTTCCTGATTTGAGTTGTTAAAATAATTATCTGTCTTTCCTTCTTGTAAAGCTTTGTGATCTTGATCGTAAGTTTTGATATATTCATAAGGTTCGTGGTCTTCTTCATTTTCTGAATCAAACATTATTGAATATAGTGATTCTATGTGATTCGTGTCTTGCATTGACTCTTGCTTGGTGATCTCTATATTCCCCAAGTCTTTTGCAAGCTCTTTAACTTGGACGTAACTTGTGATTTGGCTGTCTTCGGGAGATGTTTTTAAAACAGATTTAGTTGCTCCTGTATCAATTAGAGCTGAGTAGATCTCATTACCCACTTTTATCATAACCCTTGGTTCTGTGTTCTCATTCTGTTGGCACACTTGGACCATAGGTGCCTCTATTTCTATTTTGTTCAAATCCCAGTTTTGTTCTTCATCTACAGACTTTTCTTGTTGCTTTGAACATTCATTTTGTAATTCATCATCAGTTTGCAATAGAATTGCATTATCACGGAGACTTAAGGATGGCATAACAATGTTTGTGTTTGCTTTTTCTTGTGCACTTACTATTGGTTGGAATTCTTCTGCATAAGGATTTAAGGTTAACTTTTCTATTATGTCATTGGTATTTTCTTGTGTAATAGCATTCTTGTTTTCAGAGTCATTGTCTCCAGGAGGTCTGCTAATTTGAATGTTCTCTGTTATTTCATTTTCCTCCCCATTGGACCCTTCTGTTGTTTCCTCATGTGCTTCAATTAATTCATTTACAGTTCGTGTATTACAGACTGTTGCCACTTTTGTTCCTTCTTCTTTCTTTGTAGATTGTTCCACTGTTCCAAAAAATTTCTCTTTAATCTCTGTTACATCATTATCTAATTGGATTTCTTCTTCTATCTGTTTAGTTTTATTTTGTACTTTTGGAACCCCACCTTCTATCTTCATGCAGTCTCCTTCCTTTTCATTTTTCCTTTTTCCTTTCCCATTTTTCCTTTTTGATGTTACCCCATGTACCTGGCTTCATAACTGACTTTGTTTGGCAGCACCTGAGACTACTTATGAATAACGTGGCTTCGCTCCTTGTTGGATGTCCCTCTCCATGGTTTCTAAATTTAGTGCTTGCAATGAATTCTTGCAATTACAATCACAACATTTTGCATTTGTTTGTGTATTATTGCTGCTATTCTTTACATTGCTTTTTCAAGACCTCGGTTTGTTATTAGCTTGGAATAATTGTGCCTTTAAATAACAGTCTCAAACATGTGACCCATTTTTCCACAGAGGAAACATCTGGGTAAATTTCTCCTTTGATTATTTTGTGTGTAATTTCTTGTGGGTTTGTATGATTGAAGAGTGGCTAGACTTTTTATTTCTTCAATTTCTTTACATTTACTTGTGCTATTTGCCTCCTTGAGCTTGGCTTTAAGGTCTTTTATTATTTCATCCTTTTCCTCTAGTATTCCTTTATGACCTGAAAATATGTAAGTTGCTGTTTTTCTTAAATCTTCCAGACTTAGTGTTTCCCAATCTGGGCACTGGAGTTTAAAATATGATCTAATAGGTGTGTTACTGCCTTTCACAAATTGTCTCCTTATGTGTTGGAGATTTTGTTCAGTTAAATTTTCAAATCCAAGCACATCCTCTGCTACTTCAATCACTCTATCAAGGAACTTTGATGGATGTTCCCCACTTTCCTGTCTCAATCTCTCAAATTTTCCCCAAGTATCTGGTCTTTTTGAAAAACTTTTCATTGCCTCTAATAAGTCTCCTCTGGCTTTTCTTAGGTAACGTAGATTTTCGTTATTAGATAACTCTAAGTCTGTTCCTTCCTCTGACCATGATGTTAAATTTGGATTTTTTCTAGTTTCATTAATGAATTGTTGTTTTCCCTTTTTGAAAATAATTCTGAGAGAAGAATTTCAGTGTCCTGGGAATCTGCATCATAAAGCCTAATTGCTTTTTTAAAATTCTTTTAAACATCTCATTGGTTCTGAAAACCAGGAAGGCATCAGTCTTTTCAGACTTTCAAGGTCAGCTGTTGTAAATGGTTTATGTGTTTTAATATAAATTATGCCGCTATCTGGTTGTAGGTTTGTTTGATCTCTTAGTGGTAATATTGGTATTCCACCTTCAGCCCCATCTGTATTTTCTTGCTGAACTACATTGTTATTTTTAGGTATGTCTTGTTGTGTGTTAATACCTTTGCCACATTGTTTCTCTTCACTCAGTTGCTTAATCATTTCCTTTAGTTGCATCATCTCCTCTTTTATGGCTAAAATCGTCACAGCCATTTCATTATCTTTTGCTTTTTTCCCAAAAATTAGATACACACCTATTTTTAGGGCATAGTATAATTGGGTTACAAAGAATAATGTTCCAGCATATGTGGGAATGAATGAAATCAAGCGATACATACTTACATTCAGCCATTGCAAAGTTTCATAGATGCTAAGCAGAAAATAAATATAATCTGGAATCGTGACAAACAATAAGTCAAAAAACATATAAAAGAAATATGCAATCCAGGCTAGAGTACCCATGGCAAGTAATAGTTTCTTTACCATCTTGTATCTTGAAAAGCTTTTTGCAACAGAAAAAAGATTTTAAGTCTGGCCCTTTAAGAGTCGCCTCCTCCTTTCTGGAGGAGTGGTTTCTTTTGGGTATGGTATCACTAGACAGATTAGTTGCACTCAGCACTGCTCTCAAAATGGTTACTTTTCACAGTCACACAGGCTTTTGAAATGTAGTCAGGCCCAACTTCTCTGAAACTCCAATTGACTTTTTTTTTTCCAAATTCTTGACAAAAATAGGTTGGAAAACCTAGTTGGCTCTGCCAAAAACTGTAATATTTATTGGGAAAGGAAATGGGATTGGGAAAAATGGGGATAAATGGGAGGTTTGTATGGGGTATGGAGGAGTTCAGGGGAGAGAGGGAACGCTGTTTGGTGAGGCAAGGGAGGGAGAGGAAACAGCAGGGGTCCAATAAGGACGGTTTGTCTTTGAATGACTGAAACTGAAGTTCAGCTCCCTCTATGACCAGCAAAGATAGTCCACTTATCTGACTGCGAATTCAATAACAAAGTTTAATAACTAGTTGGAATTGGAGGGTTTCCTTAGCTTCAGAGTATAGGGCCAGGCCCTAGAGGCTGGCGGAGGGTTTGTCCCACTCCCGTCTACTCTCGTTGTTCTAATTCAGAATCTTAGCAATAGACAGAAAGCAAACCAGAACAATTCTAACCTTCAGAAGCCTATGTATTCGGGCTGAACCAAGAAGAGCATGCTGCTCCAGACTGGGCTGAACAAGCTCCTCTCTCCTCCAATACCTGGAAGCAAGACCTCTTGTCTTCCCCTAGCCGGAAGGAAGTGCTAGTCACAAGACCCAACTGCCACACCCAGCAGGAAGGAAGTGCTAGTCACAAGACCCAACTGCCACTCCCCGTTGGCCCTTTCCCCACACAAACTGTTACCTTTCCACATCTCCTATCACTTCTTTATAGTCAATACTCCAATCTGGATGCCCTCTAGTTTATCACTGTCTTTCCTTAAATGTGGTGTTGGTTGTCCCCGGTGCCTAAAAAGCTCTGACCCTTTCTTTACCTCTGCCTATTTTCTTAGTTTCAGGCCAAATCCTACCTTCTGGAGGAGGTCTTTCCCCACTCTCCCTTCAGTTTCTAATGCCTTTCTGTGTACTCTGCATCTTTTTCTTACTTATCTACTTATTTGTATTTTGGAATGTAAGAACCTAGAAGACAAGGTCTATTTTGTCTTCTGTTTGTTTAGCATACTATCAGGCATAAACTACATGCTTAAAAAAAAAAAGACTAATCAACTGGTACTTCAAACCAAATAGAATACTTTCTATATGCAACCTCAACAGAACAAAGTATTATGATATTACCATCTCCCTAGGATTAGAGATTTATCTTTTTGTAATGCAACCTACAATAACATTTGTTTCCATGTTGGCTGTCACATTTCCCTATTGACTCATATATTCCTCAGAGTCCACTAAAATTCCTTATAAAGGAACTCAAAGTAGATTTATTTATTTATTTTTGTTTATTTATTTATTAAAAAAACCCTTATCTTCCATCTTAGAATCAATACTGTGTAATGGTTCCAAGGCAGAAGAGTGGTAAGGGCTAGGCAATGGGGGTCAAGTGACTTGCCCAGGGTCACACAGCTGGGAAGATTCTGAGTCCAGATTTGAGCTCAGGACCTCCCATCCCTGGACCTGACTCCCAATCCACTGAGTCACCCAGCTGCCCCCTCAAAGTAGATTTAGAAAATAATGTGATGCACTTGGGGTCAGATGCTTCTGTAGAGTTTGTGCTGTCCATGAGAGATGTGTATCAACATGATTATTCTTTATATGGCTATGGGTAGACATGGATAGATATCCCTGGAGTCTTACCTCACTTTTTCCAAAAAAGACTTTGATTCCTGTTTAGAGACAACAGAAGAAGAAGCCACAGGAGTGACCAATGTGTTCTCTCCTCAGAGAGGGTTGCTGAACTAGAATTATATCTGTTCCCCCTTCCCTCAATATGGATGGCCTAGGACCAAGGTCAGCAAATGTGACCCAAGGACCAACCGGCCTAGGCCTCCTATTTTTGTAAGACTCGTGAGCTACAAATGTTTTATATTTTTATCAGGTTTTACAAATATAGTTTGTGGGGTGGAGTTGGTCAGTGGGCCATAATTTGACAAGCTCTGGTCTGGGAGCATAATTTTTTTAAGTTCAAAAGTTACAAGGAGGGGCAGCTAAGTGGCTCAGTGCATAGAGAGTCAGTCCTAGAGAGGGGAGTCCTAGGTTTAAATATGACCTCAGATAGTTCCTAGCTGTGTGGCCTTGGGTAAGTCACTTGATCCCCATTGCCTAGCCCTTACCACTCACTCTTTTGCCTTGGAACCAATACACAATATTGATTCTAAGATGGAAGGGAAGGGGGGAGAGAGAGAGAGAGAGAGAGAGAGAGAGAAAGAGAGAGAGAGAGAGAGAGAGAGAGAGAGAGAGAGAGAGAGAGAGAGAGAGAGAGAGAGAGAGAGAGAGGGGAGAGAGAGAGAGAGGGAGAGAGAGAGAGAGAGAGAGAGAGAGAGAGAGAGGGAGAGAGAGAGGGAGAGAGGGAGAGAGAGAGAGAGAGAGAGAGAGAGAGAGAGAGAGAGGAAGAGAGAGAGAGAGAGAGAGAGAGAGAGAGAGAGAGAGAGGAGAGAGAGAGAGAGAGAGAGAGAGAGAGAGAGAGCTCTCCTCTCACCCCTGCCCAGGTTCATCCAAGAAGGATTCCTGAAGTCTCTAGGGAGGCAAGCTGGACATGGAGAACATGCTGAGACACTGTCTCTTCTGTGTTATCTTCCCCCTCCCCAAAGTTAGTTGTGATGTTGGTTTTTTCTGTGTCCCTGGCTTTCTCTCCAAAGAAACTCTGAAAACACATGCCTCTCTCAAAGAAAGAATGAAGAATCTCTCTCTTTCCAAAACTCTTTAACCAACTTCCCCCTCCTGCTCCTGTGCATTGTCCTGTCATCATTCTCTTCACTGGTTTAGTTGTCCTGAGTATACAGCAGCTCACAATGCATGTCAGGGTTGAAACCCTGGACATTTTTTTTTTTTGTAAGGGGTATTCAGGGTTGTATGGAACCAAAATGTTCCCGATCACCACTGGTGATTTGGTGCTGCCCTGTTAATTGCCTTTTACATTCACATTTACATTTGACTGCTAATTCAGAGCTCATTCAGAGCTCAGGATTGCCTTCTCTTTAATCTCTTAATCCCCACCCCCCACTAAAAGAAATATGAGGGAATAAATAAATAAAATATATACATAATATATATATATATCTTATTTATATTATAATAATACAGCAATATAATATATAAATATTATATTCATATATAATGATATTATTATAATATACAGAATATTATATATACTATATATAATGAAGTATATTATTATATATAATACAATACAATATAAATAAAACAAATAAAAATAAGAAAGAAAAAATAGTTCTCTTTAGTCACTGGTTATATGTAGAAAAAGTCCTTTCAGAACAGAATGAGCCATTAAACTTTAGTTTAAAGGATTCAGGAAGCCTAGTTCTTATATATAGGCTACCCAATGGTAAGGCAGGTAAGAAGAGTCACTTTAGGTTAAGGTGAGTGAGTGATTTCACGTGGCTAATTTAACCTCAGCAAAAGTAGAGGAGAGTGACTATGGCCCAAATAATAATAAGAGTGGTAAAACAGGGTTGGATGAATTCAGGTGTGGAGCAATTCCCAGTAGACTTAAATATCTCAAATATGTTGCAATTTCTTGCAAAGGAAGGAAAAAGGCTTTAAAGGTAGCAATTAAAGGCAACATCTTTGTCTCCACCCCTCTCCCCAATCAAATGCAATGATGCATTAGCTAATTATTGGTTACACACATTAAGTACCTTTAAGAACAGAAGATCTTACAACAGAAATTGTCATTTGTGGCTATGAGCACAATAAAGCCTCCTTGCACCAATTTTTTATGCATACCTGCCTACTGAGGCCTGGGGGAGGTGATGTCAAACTGCCACACCTCATCGTGAGGATTCATCAGGAGTGGTGAACTGTAAGGGAGTCATCCTTCACTTCTGTTGTCCCTTCTGGAAACCAGCTGGGGAAAATTCCTAAGTAAACATGTCTAGGTCTTTCTTGAGATATTTTTACATTGGGGTGAAGGAAGGGGAGAGGGGGACTAGGAAGCCAATCGGTGAGGGTAGGCAGACAACTGAACTAAAATCAGAAGTGTTTCTGGTACGGGCACCACTTTGGGCTTCAAATGGTAAAAGAAATGTCATCTTAAATGTACAAAGGCAAAATTGTAATGATAATAGGAGTGTGTAGTTAGAGATGGAAGAGACCAGTCCAACCTCTTCATTTTAAAGAAGAAACTGTGGCCCAATTCAATTAAATGACTTGTCCTGGGCCACATAGAAAGGAGAAGTCAGAAGCAAGAAATGCTAGAATTAGTCTTCTGAACTCGAATTCAAGCACTTTATCCATCACACCTCCAAACTAATAACAATACCCCAGAAGTTCCTTTATAAACTTTATAATTCTATATAATCCTTTACAAACTAACAGACAAATCCTTCTACTACACAAACAAGCCCCTAAATAGTCTCATGAATTAGACAAATTAGTTGTACTGGAATTGGAGTCTCATTTCAGAAAATTCTATTGCCTACAACCATTCAAACTGAGCCAGGACAGCATGTTAGACAGGGCTTAAAATCAGGAAAAAAAATATGAGATAAAATCTCATTTCAGCTACTTTTAACTTTGTGATTCTGAGCAAATTTACTTCTCTGTGCCTCAGTTTCCTCACCTGTAAAATGAGAATACATTTGATGAAAGCACTTTACAGATTTAAATCTAAGATCCATTAATGTAGGCTTATTTATAAGTCTCAAGAGTAATTTTAAAAAGATATCCCCTAACCAAATACTTCTAATCTCTAGAGAAATGTCATGCAAAGGAAAGCTCTCAAGATATAGGGACCTAGAAAAAGAAATTAAAATATTGTGGGAACAGAATAGATTATATGAGATCCCTTCCATTGGAACTGTCACAAAGATGCCTTTATTAAATCTATAGAAGATGAGCTTACATACCAATACTATTATTCAATTTTTAAAAATCAGTCATCTTCATTGCCTGCAGAACATTAAATTTAAAAGTAACAGCGTGATAATAAATAATTTTTTCTGGACTATTTCCATCTAAAAGCCATCTAAAAAAGTGAGAATGTGAAAACAACACAAATAAAATTCCTATGCACACTTACTATAAATACAAAGAGAAATGTCCCAGGCCATCCACTTCATATTACTAAAAAATTTATAAAATAAAGAATTACTCCAAAATCATGAACTTGACCAACTTCAAAAAGCAGTAGAAACTGGAAGACATATCCTTTAATAGTACTACCCTTCAGTCTTTATTTTCTTTTTAGCCTTGTTCATATTTTTCACATTCTTCTGCTGGGATATATTTCCATTCAACCTTGTGCGTAATTTTATATCATCTGTTTTGCTCTTGTGTATGGGAAGTCACACAGGGAATTATATTATGATGACCACAATATTAATTTCACCACTAATTAACATTGGTTTACTCTTCTTCAAAACCCTCAGTGGTTCTCCATTGTCTATGGAATACTATCTAAGTCATTCAAATCTCCACATAATCTAGCCCCAACTTCCCTTTCCAACATTTTTGCAACTCCCACTATTCTGCTAACTGAAACCTTTACTTAAGTCTGGTTGATTTATTTAACTATCCCTGAGGCATCCTATGTTGATTCTCTAAATTATTGCTTAAGCCACTGAGCCCTGCCCATAAGGAACAGAGTGTGTTCCCCAACATTACCTAGCCTTTAAGGTGCTCTATAAATGTGAATTTCTCTTGAACCTCCTTTAATCTATTAGTGGTCAGAGAGGAAACCTGTATTACTGAAAATAATTTTGAGGTTAGGACCTGGACCCTAGCATCAAATTCTACTCAGACACCTAAATTCATAAAGTCTATGACCACTGACTTGGTTTCTTTGTCTATAAAATGAGAGAGGAAAATAGTTATCCTACAGCATAAAATATATGTCATCAAAGAGCTTTGGTGCGTTGGTCATAAAGCAAGGGCACGGGATGATAGATAGCTCATATGCATAAATACCCATGTAATGTCAAGAGAACTGGAAGAAGACCCTCCAGCATGTTGGATGAGTAGGGGAAGGATTTACAAGGCAGTGGGAGAAGTATGAGTAAGACGGGGATGGCAGAGAAAGTAATTTTATAAAATGAGATGAAATATTTGAGTTATAATATTTACCCCTAAAAGGAGAATCTATATAACAATAATTATTATGATGATTATGAGAGCATTCATATAATACTTTTAAGGTTTGCAAAATACTTTTTAAAAATGATCTCATTTGATCTTCATAATAATACTAAAAGGTAGATGCTATTATTATTCCCCCTAGATAGATGAAAAAGTCAAGACAGAGATAGGACAAGTGACTTTCCCAGAGTGATACAACTAGAAAGTATCTGAAGCTACATTTGGCCTGGGGCCTTCCTAACTCCATGTGTTATACTCAATCCACCATGACATCTAGCTTTTTATCACAACAATGAGATAAGGATTTATTGAAATCTTGAAGCCCAGTGTTTGCATTATCTATTTTACAGGATGTCTGTTATCTCTTGATCTTCTTCAATGACTGGCCCACCTCCTTTTCCTTTTATTCATATCCTTGATGACAATTTCATTGACTTCCTGAATGCAAGTCATGATTGATAATAGTCTACTGCACAATTCAACACACCAGTGGCTTTCCATTCACCAAGTGTTTAACCAATATGAATTAAATCCCTCTATTGTACCAGTCAATAAACATTGTGTCTACTATGTTCCAATCAATAAACATTAATTGAGTGCTTTCTATGTGATAGTCAATAAATACTTCTTAAGTGCCTACTGTGTACCCAGGCACTGTGCTAATCTCTGAGGATACGAAAAGAGATAATAGAGGGTGCCTGCCCTCAAAGAGCTCATAATCTAATATGTAAGATATTAATATTGGGCTCTGGATATACAAAGGAATAAACAAGTAAGTTAGGTCTAGAGTCATTGTTAGAGACCTAGTTAGTCCCCTGCCTTTGAAAACTTTGATTTCTATTAGAGAAAAAACAAACATAAATAGAGATAAGAATAATAGGTTTTGTTTCCCCCATTAGAATGGGAGCAGCCAGAGAGCAAAGAATGTTTTATTTTTGTATTTGTATTTTGCACATAGTAAGTAGTTAATAAAAGTTTTATTCATTCATTCATTATAATAAAGGGAAAAGTGTCAAGGGAGAAAAGGGAAGACTAGACAATAAGCTTTAGGAATATCTGAAAAGATTGAGAGAACAAGAAATTATAAGAATCAGAGGAAGGTTCACAGAGAAATCAAGAACTAAGCTGATTTCTGAAGGAAGCTAAGAGTTCAGAAAGGTAAGAAAACAGTATTGAGTACAATCCAGAAATAGAGTATTTCTTGTGGAAATGTATTGAGATGGGAGGTGGTATGTTGAGTTTGGAGAAGCAATAATAGTCCAACACAGTAGAATGCAGAAAGTAGAAAGGGAATTATTGTGCAAATGGGATGAAAAAGTAAATTAGAAAAGAATGAATTTGACTTTAAATGGCAGGTTTTTTTGGACTAGATCTATCATTTCATTGACACATGGAGCTTCTGGTAAGGATACTCCTTCCACCAATGCAGATCATCACGAAATGTCCTCTGCCGTTTAATAGCTTACAGAGTTGTCTGGTGAGGAGGGATAGACCACCAGGCCTGTGGTCAGGAACACTCTTCTTCCTGAGTTCAAATATGGCCTTAGATACTTATTCACTGTATGACAAATTTAACTATTTGCTTTACTTTCCTCATCTGTAAAATGATCTGGAGAAGGAAATGACAAACCATGACAAACCACTCCAGGGTCTTTGCCAAACAAAAAACTGAATGATATCACGAAGAATTAGACACACCTGAAATAACTGAAAAACAACAGTCTCTATGCATCAGAACTTGAACCTAGGTCTTGTCAGCTCTCTGTCCATTCTCTATCCATTCCTCCATATTATCTCTTTCATTGAATTAAGGAGTTTTAATTTTATTCTAGAAGCATATTCTTGCTATTGCCTTTGGAATCACCTGTAACTATGACATTTTTGAGCTCATGAAGTTCCATGATTTACAATCATATAGCATCATCAGGATAGTGGAATCAAAGAAACATGTTTGGGGGGGGGTGGATTTTGAAATCATTGGGAATTACATGCTCTTCTTATTCCTTAATGTTTCATTGACATATGCCTCATCTATCTCCTGAAAAGGGTTCTCATATCTCTAGTTCAATTCAACAATCATTTATTATATACTTACTCTGTGTTGGGTGCTGGAGTATTCCAAGATAAAAACAAGTCCATCCCTGCCCTCAAGGAACTTACATATGCTATATACACAGAGAGATAAATACAAAATAAATAGACATAGCGACTAGACCCATGATTTCACTGGTAAATAACGAACTCCCTGGTAAATAAAATTCTAATATAGGCTGGTACTTTCTAAGCTTAGAGAACCTATAAGTCTAGTAGGTTAAATGAATTGCCCAGATGTATCAAAGATGGAATTTCAACTCAAGTATTCTTGGATTGGAGGGCAGTTCTTGTTCACCATCAAACACCAAAATTTAAGGGCTGGTAAAATGAGAGAAAGAAGTACATCTTTCAAATAAAATGTATGATAGTTTTATCCATAATGTAGAAACTCAGTATATATTCTATAATAATTAATTTTACAATAATTTCTCATCAATTACTCTCAATTTAGAGCCAGGGAAAATCTATTCAGATTTTGACTTAGCTACTAACATCATGTGTGACTTTTGACAAACCATTTAACACTTCAAATGCTCAGTTTTTTTCAGTACTAAATGTAAGATTTAGGATTATGACAGCTATAGATCTCGAAGGGACCTCTGGATAGACTAAGTACAGAGTCTGGCATATTGTAGATGCTTAATAAGTGTTTATTGATTAATGGATTAATTCTGCCTTAATTTCAGTGCTCCACACTGTTCTATAAGCTCCCTTCAAACTTCGAATTCAGGCATCCCCTTAACCATGAGTTAGGATGAATTTTATAATCCCTTGGAATGCCCTCCTACTTCCCTTCAAGCTTCTTCCTGATCATCAATTCTTAGAATTTTGCAATCCTTTGAAATGTCATCTGAGAGCTGTTGTTACCTTTTGATTGCCAGGAAAAGAGGTAAAAATGAGCCCAATGAAAATGGCCCCATACAGGTAGCCAAATAACCAGCTGGACTTTCAATAGTTTCCTTTTCTTCCTGAGGAGGCAGACATAAAATCTATAGTTGTCAAAATAGCTTTTACCATCCCATTAGAAGACAGCAGGTTAGAGAAAGAGGTGTGTGGGAAGCCCAACAATTTTCCATTAAGAGCATGTGGGCATTGTGGTTATGCGAGGTGTCAAGACTTGAAAGCCTCTCTATGTTCTAGGTTTGTGCTATTATGCACAGCACAGCCATCATCTACTTTGGGTTCTGAGCCCTTCTCAGTAGCACCTGTTGATGTCAGCTCATGCAACATTTGGCTTACGGGCCCTTGTGAATTAGGCACCCACATCCTGTTTGCTGCTGTGTTCACACCAGTTCTTCTTTTCCACGATACTAAAGAGAATATGTCATTTCCTCCCTTTTTGTTTTGTTTTGTTTTTCCTTACAGGAAAGAAACATTCATAAATGTTTTGTAGAAGCTCAAAAAACATATATACAGCCCCTACACTCTATAATGGAATCTTTGGTATAAACTGATCTTTTTATTATAATTCAGCCCACTTAAATTTTTAGTGACAACTAAAAGCTTAGTTTCTTAAAGAATGCTTGGTTTACACATTTAAAAAAAAAACTCAAACAAAAGGCCATTGTCTACTCTCATGTGGAATCTTTTTATGATATCTAGGTAATAACAAGTTCACAGTTCAATCAACAAACATTTATAAAGTCACCTATTATGTACAAGATATCTTCCAAGGTCAAAAAATATGACATACTATAAAGTGATTGCATCTCACCATTTTTTAACTCTACCAACTTAATTCTCCACTCACAAATAATAACTAGTCTTGATTGTCAGCTCATAGTTCAAAAGTTTAGAACTGGAAGGGTCTTCAAAGGTCTTAAACCTTTCATCATACTGGTGAGCAACCTGAGACCAACAAAAGTTAAATGACTTTCCCCAAGGTGACACATTAATGACATGTAGGAGTCATGAAATTCTGGGTTTACATTCTGCTTCAGATGCTAATGAGTTGTGTACTCTGCATAAGTTGTGTTTCCTTTGGCTTCAATTCTTCCTCTGTAAAATGAGGGTGGTGGATTCAAAGGCCTCTCATGTCCCTTTTAATTTAAAATAAATCATCTTACTAAATGCCTTTTACTAATTTCTTTCTTGCTGAACTGAATCAAAACATAGTGCAAAAAAATCCTGGTTTAGAGTCATACTCCATGTTCAAATTAGGGCTTTTTTATTACTAATTGGAAGAATTTGGACAAAATATTCTCCCCTGGCTGGGATTGTTTCCCTATGCATAAAATGAGAATGTTGGATTAAATGACCTCTAAGATCTCTTCAGGCTTTAAATTTATGATTCCCTTGATTCCTTCAAGTTTTAAATCTATTACTTGCTTAATTCATTTTGATGAGTTATTCATGAATCATGCATCTATTTTGTCTAAGTGTTATACTAAGACTGGAATTATTGTTTATCCTTCCAATGAGAACCAATGACATCATGGGGTGAATGTCTTGATGTGCATGGATTAGATTTAAGTGAGGAAGAATTGCAAAGTAGTCAGCCTCACTCTCTCTTCTCTAGTCATTGAAAAGTCCATTGGCAAGACAGAAGTTGGGATGACTGTCAGTGGCCTGGATGCAGTGGATGACCTTGGCATCTTTAATGTCAAACCAAGTTCTAAGTGATCCACAACTTCTGCTGTGACCCAAACATTAGGGCAGACATGAAATAATCTCTGTCCTCGAGGAGCTCATAGGATCAACCCAAAGCATAAATCTATGAGTTTATTTGAATGTATGGGGTGGATCACTAGAAGGGAGCTTTTGTCCTCTACTGGGGATAACCAAAGACTGAATGGAAACTGTCAAGGCTCCCCCAAAATGGGAACAAACTCTTTATCTCCAGGTCAGTCTAGGCCAAAGGAGAAGCAATTTTATTGCCTGAGTGAAGGACCAAGGACACTTGCTGCTTTGGCAATCATCTTATCATAAGACTTTCCAAAGTGTTTGCCACTACAGTAATAAAGAAGACACAGTGGATTCTGCATAGTCTCTAAAGGACAAACCAGTACACTGTATTATTGGTAGAGCTGTGAACTGGCCCCATCATTCTGGAAAATAATTTTTAATAATGTATTAAAAGTCACTGAGATGTTCACATATTTTGATTCGTTGATGCCACTATTAGCAAGGATTTTAAAATCAGAAATAGAGAAAAATGATATCACATATTCCCTCTAAAGGATATATGCACATATAAAATATATAAATATATCCCATAGATAAAACTATAGATATATTTAAGCTTTAATTGCTTAAAACCATATTGTTTTTATAATATTGCATACATATACACTTATGTCTCTGTATGTGTATATCTACATATATATCTGTATAAATATGCTCATAAACATGAACATGAGTGAAAGGATTCATAGCTATTCCTTTTATAGTAGAATACTGGGAAGACAATGAGTGTCCATTAGTTGAAGAATGGCTAAACAAATTATTCTATTCTAGAAAGACTGCATGGAGTAGTCAATCGAATTCTAGAGTTGAAATCAGGAATATCTCAATTTAAATCCTGGATTTAAATATTACTTTTATTTTCAAATATAATTTTCATTTATTTGATTTCTTAAAAAAATATTTTCCATGGTTCTACGATACATGTTCTCTCACTTCCTTCTTCCCTCCCCACTCCTAGAGCTGACAAGCAATTCCACTGGGTTTTAAGTGCTATTTTTAAATGTAATTCCCATCAAGTCACTCAACCTCTGTGGGTCTGAGTATCCTCTTCTGTAAAATGAGGGAATTTGACTTTATGACCTCTGAAGTCTCATCTAAATCTAAATTTATGACGCTTTATGACTTTAGTAGATGAATAATATATCACATTTCTATAAGGCTCCCCCCGCCCTTTCTGCAAAGCATGTGATTTTATTGACATGGGAAACTTTAAACCCTTATCTTCCATCTTAGAATCAATACTGTATATTAGTTCCAAGGTGGAAAAGGGACAAGGGCTAGGCAATATGGATTAAGTGACTTGCCTGGTCACACATATTTGAACCCAGGACTGATGAAGAAACTCTTTATTCCAATCAAGATCAGTATATGTATGATCTTTTAACATTTATAGAATACTTTGCTTAAAAGCTAATGTCTTACCTTCTTCAAAAGGCTTATTCTAGTCCAACTTAATCTTAGGGCTTTCCCTCCAATTTATCGCATACATACATATATGTCTTCTTTGGGTATAGCTGTTTGTATGTGGTCTCTCTCATTAGATTTTAAGCTCCTTGAGAGCAGGAACTATTTACCTTTTCTTTTTTATCCCTAGTATTCAGCTCAATGGCTGCTCCATAGTAGGTGCATAATAATAATAATAAGCAATAAATGCTTATTGACTTGACAACAATCTTATTGGGTAGGTAATACAAGTATGATGACTCTTGTTTATAGGCTAATAAATAATTTAATTATAAAGCAGTGAGGAGATATTTTATGGGGTTACATAACTTTGAAAAAAACTTCTTGATCATAAGATGGGCAAACTCTACTTTTACCTGGGAAAGATAATAGTGACACAATGAGAATGAGAAAGAGTAGACAGAGTTGTTACTTACAACACTGATGAGAGGACCCCTACTTAGGAAATAACAGCTCATACTGATTTACTTACAGACTAGGCTTAGAAAGATTAAATTGTTTCCTTATGGCCACTTATCTCTTTCTTTGCTCCATCAGGACAATTATGATTAGTCACTGTACTCTCTCAGAGAGTCCATTTTATAAACCTTAAGGCATTATTTAAATAAGTTATTATTATTCCTCCTCTAAAGTCTAATTTTAGAAAATCATTATTAGTTGATTTTGTTCCAAACTGCTGGTCACTATAGTCCTCCCCCCAAAACACTGGAATTTATTAGTTACTAGCCTCTGTATAGGACATTTTTGCAAATACTAGCTTAGGGTGATTCATTACTCCCTGTGCATTTTAATTAAATAGAGTTTCCCTATTTATTATGAGGTTTTGAGGTAATGTTGAGAAGGATGCTATTTTTAAAAATGAATGAGTAAATAATGACAAGAATTCTGTAGAATTCATGAGACCACAGATTTCAAGCTGGGAAAGACCTTAGAGTTCGTATAGTCTAACCTCTTCATAATTAAATCCTGCTATTTGGCACAAAAGAGGGAAAAGGCAGTAACTTCATCTTATGGGGAACTAAGAAGAATTTGCCACATACCCAGTACATAGTAAATGCTTTTTAAATGCTTGTCAATTGAGTGATTAGTTGACTTGTTCTTTCAATTAATTTGATGTTTCGTGTTCTCTATGCTGCTAATATTGAAAAGTAGATGGTCCCATGAAGGCAACTAACTCCAATGTCTCTGACTCTTTGATCACTCTACCTCTCTTTGAGAAATATCATGGACTATTGAGAACCATAGACTTGGAGTTGAGAATACTTGGGTTGGTTTCTTTCCTCCGTCACTTAAATGGTTCTGCTACCCTGAGTAAGTAAGTTCATTTTCCTAGGCTTCAGTTTCCTCATCTCTAAAATGGGAGGGGAGACTTGATTACTTCTGAGGTTCTTTCAAACTTCAAATCTATAGTCTCATGACTAGTATTTTTTGGTCCTGTCCAGGTAAAGATATCTCTCAAATGAACTGGTCAATGTCACAAGTAGATCATTTGGACTGGAAATCAAGTCTCCTAAAGCTAGCATATGATCTCTTTTGATGTTATCATTATTCATACTGTTACAGCCACGGTGAAAATATCAACTTAGATTCTCAGAGTTCAACCAGCTCAGAATGTCCAGTGTTCTGAACATCGTCATGGATGAGCATCTAGAACCAAGTTGTTCCTTGCTAACTATCTAGGAAAATCTCTCAAGTTTTATTACATGTTGCTCTTAACCTCTAGTTAAAATGACGTCAGCAGAGGAGAGCCAAAAAGGGAACAAAATGATAGATCGGGGGTGGGGGGTTGGGGGAAAGGAGTTTAATTTTCTTTATATGCACAGATGGCTGTATCCACCCTCCTTCTCCTTAAAAAGGAAATCTGCAGACCTTGATGATGATAAATCATAATCATAATCTTGGCACAGGATAGGACCTAACCTGAATAATCCACCAGATAGCATCCATCACTACTAGTAGGTTCAATTTCTTTGGCAACCATATAAGAGATTAAGGTGACCCTGTTCTCCCAGAAGGGAAAGGAATAAGCATTTATTAAGTACCTACTATTTACTGAGTTCTGTGTTAAGCACTTTACAAATATTATCTCATTTGATCCTCATAACATTTTTGTAAGATAGGTGCTACTATTATCCTCGTTCCATGGTTGAGGGGAAATGAGACAAACAGATTAAATGTCTCACATGATTAGTAACTTTATGAGGTGAAATTTGAACTCAACTCTTCCTGATTAAAGGCCTGGTGCTCTATCCATGATGCTACCCAGTTGTCTTAGCCATAATTTGGAGAATGTCTAAATAAATGCTGTTACATGAACCTAATGGAAAATGACTGCGTCCAGGGATGTGCTAAAATCAGTTCAGTTCCCAATAACCAATTAATTTTGGAGGGGGGTGGGACTGACAATTGTGATAATTAGGTCTTCATTTATTGTTTGTTGATTGTCTAGACTTAAAGTGATGGAGAAAGTGCTAATAATGCAGATTAAGCTTAAAGTGAATCCTGTGCACATTTTTTTTAAGAAAGCTATCATTTACCAAATAGCATTAAATGTACCAAAAGAAACAATGAATAAAAAAGGGGACAGTGACACTGAAGAAATGTAACAGAGAACAAACTGAAGACGATATAGGCAATATCGCATCTACTTTCTCTACCCTTCAACATCATAACATAACAAATACCATTTATTGAGAAGATATGATACTGGTTTGAGATTCATAGGGTAACAAACAACACGAAACCTTATGAGAACACAGACTAGTACTGGGCATAAGATCTGACATATGAACCAAGAAAAAATCTTAATCAAATTAAGAACACCCCCCTAAGCTCATATTGACAAAACCCTAGCTACATAACTGAGACAAGTCCAAAGATCCTAGTAAATAAAGATAGGAAACATTTAAGATGCTATTGGAGCATTTTGCCCACACAGGATGACACCATGAATCTGATATCAAAGGCATTTAAAACCAACTTATAGATGAGAAGTGAAACAGGTTACCCATATCTCATCCTCCACCTGAAAAACAATCCTGGGGGGAGGGGAGGGAGAAAGGGAAGGTATACATAAAGATATTACTTAATAGTTTCAGGCATCTCACAAGAAACAGCATTATGCTCATAATATTGATAGCAATACAGAAGATTTAGAGGAAAATTCTGAAGAAAATGCAAAAGAAATAGCAGAATCTGAAGTAATGCCAAAATGCCCTAACAACAACTGAAATTGTCCCTATAAATGAGAATAATGAGAGTGATGAGGAAAAAACAGAATAAAGGCACTGCATGAAATATAGGATAATTCTAGATATCAATATAATAGCTCTAGATAATAATCAAGTCCCTGCCAACATAAAAAAATTGGATCTCTGCTAACATAAAATTGAATCTCTGCTAACAATAACATCATGAAGAATTTCTACTTAGTTCAACAATCAAGGTTAATTAAGAGTAGAAGGAAGTTTCTATCTCCAGATCTCCAGATCTCCAGATATCCAGATATTCAAATTATAAAATTCTAAATCATATTCAAATCTGAAAATTCAAATCTCAAAATCCATATCAAATCTTAAAACCATAGTTTTTATATTTTTTATAATTTATAACAGATTAGAAAAATACATTGCATACATCCATACATGAAGATTCACACTGTAAAAAACTGACATGCACACATGAAGATTCCAGACTTACATGCACATGCACACATGAAGAAAATCAATCTTACACTTATGCATATGATAATCTTACACACATGCATGATCCTGTACTTTAAAATCATCAGAGAACACAGGACTTCAATCAAGGTGAGATGACAGGCAAATATGAATGCTGTACAGAGGAAGCCACAGGACCTGTATATTTGCATTCAATCAACATCAAGGAGACCAAAAGAACCTTAAAATCAAAGACTGATGATAATGGGTCATGTAAGATTATTCATCATACATGTTAATTTCACATATACATCAAAATCACAACATGAAGAGGATTCATTGATAGAGTAAGTATACAGGCAACAATTCATAATTAGCAAACACATGTATTTCACACTGATATTTTGGGGGTTGCATCTTACATAAGATCAACCTATTTGAGCTTCTGCAGAACTCATACAGGCAAGAATATACAAAGATTCTTGTCTGAATGACTTCTAGTCAGGACTCATGTAATAATGTATCATAGTAGCACACATGTGAAGTTTGTACAGAAAGGGCAATGTACATTTGTATGATACTGATGGATTAATTTACTAACATAGCTTAAGGATACTACTAAATATTAACAATTAACACATAGGGAAAGATTAGCTTGGGGAAATCTGGAACTTGAGATAGATTAGAGACAGAATGATTCTATGTCTTATGATACAAGTTTAAAAGACATATAGTTACCTTAGGAATTAAAAGAGTTTATAAGAGTTCAGTTAGTACAATTTTTATGGTTCATTGTGATAGGAAGATTTAGTTTGTTATAGAAATATGTTACATTGTGAAGCCATTGTTTGTGTCAAACTACTTTTGTATTTGAATTTTCCCTACCCTTCCACTTTCCTGTAACCCTAATCTTAGCACAGACTTTAGAAAGATTAGGATAGTGAAAATAGATTGAGATTTGTTATTTTCTGGGCGGTGGAATGTTTAGGATATTATATTTCATAAAATAGAATACATTAGTAAATCATTAAGGTAAGTACTGAACTCTAATATACAAAGTCTGGGTGACTTTGTATGAACACAGAAATGGGGGATTGTGTACAAGGGAATGACCAGAAGCAAAGAAGATTTGAATTTGGAAGAAATGCTTCAGATGGAACCCCACAAGACCTGGGGGGATGGGATGGAATTCCAGCCAGGCTCAAAAGCAGTTGGAGGAGAAAACCCAAGGTTCTTCATGTCTTGGGCTCTTTGGAGCTGGGAGGAGAACTACCTTGGCTATTAAAATACCCAAATCTCTCAATCCTGTTATCCGAGCAGAAGAAAGAAGATCTCATTTCTCAACTGGAGACAATCTTTGGGATAAAGACTCTCTTTTTCCCTTAGGGAAACCTAGAGCTTATTTCTGAAGAAGATTACCAAAGTCAACCCTCAAAAACTTTATAGGGAAGATACTTTAGGGATTTCCTCTTCCCTCTGTCTTCCCTCTGCTTTTGAGCCTGGTTGGAATTCCATCCCATCCCCCCAGGTCTTGTGGGGTTCCATCTGAAGCATTTCTTCCAAATTCAAATCTTCTTTGCTTCTGGTCATTCCCTTGTACACAATCCCCCATTTCTGTGTTCATACAAAGTCACCCAGACTTTGTATATTAGAGTTCAGTACTTACCTTAATTACCTTTCATTACTTTTTCAACAACTTTATAACCAAATAAATTAGATATCTTGATTTATAATAGAACTTGAATCAGAATCTATGTGTTAGGAGGGGTGCTTCAAAAATCCATCATTACAAGAAGGAGGCTGAGGGAAAGCAGACTTACCCTTCTTTGATCTAGACTGACTGACTCCATTGGTAACAGCTTAACTTGGGGGGAGGGGAGGAAAGAAGGAAGTGTCACAGTATATTGACTCCCCCAATTAGCTGAACTTTGAGTTCCTCCTTTTCAAAGTCCCCCTCACTAATATAATAATAAGACAACAGAGAAACTTTTGAAGATATATATATATAGTAATGGGTATTTAGACAAACAGATAAGTATGTAGATAGATTGGTGGATGGATGAATAGATAGAAAGAAGGACAGAGATAGAGAGATAGGCAGGCAGGCAGACAGACAGATGGACAGACGGATAGATAGATAGATAGATAGATAGATAGATAGATAGATAGATAGATAATGGATAGATGGATATATATAGATAAAGAGTAAATAGAACCAGAAAAAAAGTCATAGTGATATTTGAAGCAATTTAAATGGAAATACAATAATAAATGCCAAAATTTATATGTAATTATAAGGATCAAGTTTGGCTCCTGTGGTAAAATTAGGGTCTACCAGAGACCATGCTACATAGGTTGGATTAGCTTTTTATAAGGCTGGATAACATACAAGTTAGGCTAGTTTTTCCTCTCAAGGTGTTAAAAGAATCACTCAAGGTTCCATTGGCCCAGGGGACTAAGGCTTGACTCACTTACATGACTTCCTCTTGGCCTGATTTCAAAAGCCAGGAGGAGGCAGGAGTTCCTCCCATAGGCTTGGCACATGCTACTGACCAGTACACCAGCAGAGCCAACATAGGATCAGGAAAGCTGTGCCCAGCTGAATCAATACTGAATGAATATACTTTCCTTGATATGGCTACCTATGTAAACTTGCTTTTGTTAACTATTAAATCCTCTATGAATTTCTCAAATCCAAACCTAAACCATTAGATTGATCTGACTCAGACTTAACTTAAAATAGCCACAAAGAAGTAGGGGACATTATATATGTCATCAGATTAGCCTGATAGGTTTCATAGTTTTACCAAACAGCTTTTTTCACCTCTCTCATTAAAAAAAAAAATGTATTACAATGGATGACTTTGTGGGTGGATGAGAAAAAAAGAGGCAATATTTGGAAATAAAGGGGATAAGGATGGTTACTAGACATGTAATTTCAATAAAATAGGGAATTCCCAGGTGAAGAAGTTATGTCCATCAATTAGAGTTGGCACTTTCTCTACAATTTATACTCCTTTTTGGGAGCTCAAGAGAATGGGAGGGAGGATCCCTCTCTTTTTTTTATCTTGAGACGCTTAATTTAATTGCAGGTAGGTGCTAACTAGATTTCAACAAAAATTAAGTAGGGTTCAGATGATAGTTACATTGTACAGGCTGTCTACTATAGACTTTTTAAAAAAATAACTAAAATATCTATAGCACTTTAATATCTCTATAAAGCTCATTGTATGCATTTTCTGCATTGTTATTTGTTTTGCTATTCATTGTTGTTAAGAGGGAGGGAAGAAAGGAGGGAAGGAGGGAAAGAGGGAAGGAAGGAGGGAAAGAGGGAAGGAAGGAAGGAAGGAAGGAAGGAAGGAAGGAAGGAAGGAAGGAAGGAAGGAAGGAAGGAAGGAAGGAAGGAAGGAAGGAAGGAAGGAAGGAAGGAAGGAAGGAAGGAAGGAAGCTAGCAAGTAAGCAAGCAAGGACGCAAGCAAGGACGCAAGCAAGGACGCAAGCAAGGACGCAAGCAAGGAAGGACGCAAGCAAGGAAGGAAGGAAGGAAGAAAAGAAATTATTCATTTTATATTTCACAATGTTCTCCATTAAACTTATTCATAAATTCCTCTCTTATCCTTCAATCTGATAGATAATAGGTTCCATGTTTTAATTTATTTATGATATCTCTTTCTATGTCTAGGTCATGTATCTGTTTTGGTCTTGTAATGGTAAATGATGTAAGATATTGTTTCTGATACACTACTTTCCAATTGTCTGAACAGTTTTCACTAATAATAAGTTTTTACCCCCCAAATTTGAATTCTATATTTTTTAAATATAAGGTTATTAATATACTCTTTTACTACTGTTTGTCCATCTAAATCTTAAGAATGGGAAATGGCCTTCACATATTGAAAAGAGATTACCAGAAAAGATGCACTTATGGTAAGGGAAAAATTAGGGGAAAAAATTAATATTGACTATCCACCTTTTGAATAATCAACAGCAATATGTCTAATAGTTTTCATATTTTTGTTTGTTTTTTTTTTATAAAGTTATATTACTATTTTTGGTTTTTGACAGCTCAATCATTTCCCAGACATTTGCTCCCTCCCCAAAGCTCCTTGAGTCCTCCCTTATAACAAAGACAAGCCACTACACAAAACCAATCTGCTAATGTATTGGCAGATCTGTTTAGTACTATAAGCTTTGTGCATAGAGTTAACATCTAAAGCTCAAGCCATATTACAATTGGATTACAATGGCTCAACCATTTCAGAGATAAATATTCCCATTGATGATATGTCAAGCAATGTATGAATGACTTGAAATTTTTCCATGAAATTTGCATTGGAAGGGAAATTTTTGGAGATTATTTTATCCAAATCCTCATCCTACCATTTTACAATTCTAAAAATGAGGAAACTGAGGAGGAGTAGAGAAATAGGGACTTCCCTACTGTTACACAAGAAGCTGATGATGGTGATGAAATTGTTTCATTTGAGTAGGTGCTTTCCCTGCTTATAACATGCTGCTCTGCCCACTAAGGAAATTCTCTCTCCCAATGTATATCAAGAGTTTTTCACCTTAGAGTCATAGAAAGTTGCCTGGGGAAGTGAGGAATCAAATAACTTGCCCAAAATAACTTAGTATTTGTTAGAGCCAGGACTTTAACTGAGATCTTCTTAACTCAGCAGCCAACTCTCAATTCATGATATCATTCTACCATTAAATGACTTATATAAATCACCGAGATTATTTTTTTTTAAGAGTTCAATGATATACATGTAAAGAATATAAAATTCCTGGTAGGGTTGCTTTAAATTCAGGAATTTCCACAAGTTTTTTTTTTTTTAACAAATTATAACCAAATTAAGTTTATTGAATAAAATAGAACCATTAAGTAAATTTCATCTCATTATCCCATAAGTCCAATGTGGTTATTCACAAGGAGGTAGGCAGTTTTCCCTTCATGAAAGATTAGCCAAATGAGTACTTTGGTCAAGAATTATCATCACTGACAATGACTATTTTTTTTCATTCTCGAATTTATCTCACTCAAGAAATCTGGAAGAAAAGGTCATCTAAAAAAAATGCTTCCCATTTCTAGAGAAATTGCAAACTTTTCCAGTTCAGCCAATACTTGAAAGGTCCTATCACACTGATGGAAATGTAGATTTTAATGATCAGTTCAGGAACAAGTCAAAAGGGAAGTGGAAAAAATATGAGTCCTTCAATTGAAGCTAATTCTTTAAAGATTTCAGTGTTGGCTAAAATGAGAGCAAAGGGTCTGCCCTTTGATCCAGCCATACCACTGCTGAGTTTGTACCCTAAAGAGATCATAAGGAAAAAGATTTGTACAAGAATATTCATAGCTGCACTCTTTGTGGTGGCAAAAAAAATGGAAAATGAGGGGATGCCTTAAATTAGGGAATGGCTGAACAAATTGTGGTATCTGTTGGTGATGAAATACTATTGTGCTAAAAGGAATAATAAAGTGGAGGAATTCCACGGAGACTGGAATGACCTCCAGGAAGTGATGCAGAGCGAAAGGAGCAGAACCAGGAGAACATTGTACACAGAGCCTGATACACTGTGGTACAATCGAAGGTAATGGACTTTTACATTAGTGGCAATGCAGTGAACCTGAACAACTCAGAGGGATGTATGAGAAAGAACACTATCAACTTCCAGAGGAAGAACTGTGGGAGCAGAAACACAGAAGAAAAACAACTGCTCTATCACATGGGTCGATGGAGATACGATTGGAGATGTAGACTCTAAATGATCACCCTGGTGCAAATATCAATAATATGGAAATAGGTCTTGATCAATGACACATGTAAAACCCAGGGGAATTGCTCGTTGGCTATGGGAGGGGGGTGAGATGAGGGGAGGGAAAGAACATGTATCTTGTAACAATGAAATAATATTCTAAATTAATTCAATAAGTAAAAATTTTCAATTAAAAAATAAAGATATCAATGTTGAGAGCAGAATATTCATAGTACATTACTCTTTTTAAAATTAGCATTGGGGCAGCTGGGTAGCTCAGGTTGAGAGCCAGGCCTAGAGACAGGAGGTCCTGGGTTCAAATCTGGCCTCAGACACTTCCCAGCTGTATGACCCTGGGCAAGTCACTTGATGCCCATTGCCTAGCCCTTACCACTCTTCTGCCTTGAAACCAATACCTAGTATTGATTCCAAGATGGATGGTAAGGGTTTAAAACAAAAAAATCAGCACAGAAAAATATGTATGAAATGATGGGGTGAAGAAAGTAGTACCTAGCGTCATCTAGGTTGCTGAGTGGATAGAATGCCAAGCCTGGAGTCAGGAGGATGTAGGTTCAAATCTGGCATTGGACACTTCCTAGCTATGTGACCCTGGACAAGTCACTTAACCCAGTTTACCTAGCCTTGCTCTTCAATTTTAATGTTGCTACTAAAATAGAAGGTAAGGAAAAAAGAAAGAAATACCAAGAGAACAAAATAAGTAAAGACACCAATATAAATAGTATTTAAAACGCCATTTAAAAAAAAAATTAAACACTATTTTAAAACTATTTTAAAAGCCCTTTATTTTTTTTAACCCTTACCTTCCATCTTCGAGTCAATACTATATATTGTCTCCAAGGCAGAAGAGTGGTCAGGGGTAGGCAATGGGGGTCAAGT
This sequence comes from Monodelphis domestica, assembly GCF_027887165.1. Taxonomy (NCBI): domain Eukaryota; kingdom Metazoa; phylum Chordata; class Mammalia; order Didelphimorphia; family Didelphidae; genus Monodelphis; species Monodelphis domestica. The sequence continues at coordinate 75,208,952 of NC_077231.1, forward strand.
AACTTGCCCAGGGTCACACAGTTGGGAAGTGTCTGAGGCCAGATTTGAACCTAGGACCTCCCGTCTCTAGGCCTGGCTCTCAATTCACTGAGCTACCCCGCTTCCCCCTTTTAAAAACACTTTAAACACTATTTTAAAAACAAAAAAAAAACTGTGAGAGAAGCATTTTTTTAAAGGCTACTATTATACAATCTGGAAATGTCCAGGTACTCACCCAATCACATTAGGACAGAAGATCTTAACCTTTATTGATTTGTCATTTCATTCTTTTCCAGACTGCCCTACTAAGTCATCTCTATCATTTTCTATCATACCATGGAAACCTATCTACTTTTGAGTTCATTCTCACATTGGAAGGATCTTCTGCCCTTTAGACCTCTCCCTCTGATTAAGTCATCCTTCCCAGGACCACCGTTTTAAAAAGGAGACCCAGACCAAGTATGTCTTCATTCTCCTACTGGCTCTAATGCTCATATAATATCCTACACTGGACATTCTCTGCCATACACCTAGGTCAACTTTCACTTCCATCATTCCTCCCCCATCTCCACCCCTACTCAGCTCTTTTTTTTTTTTTTGCATAATCTTCCTCTTTCAGAATATAAGCTCCTCAAAGGATGAGGACTATCTTTCTGTTTGTATTTGTAGTCCCTGAACTTAGTATAGTGCCCAAAACACTTTAAACACTCAATAAACATTTGTTGACTACCTGACTGTCTTAGTGCTCCTTTAACAGTCTAGTGAAACCTAGGGACTCTTTCTCAGATTAATGTTCTTTTAAATGTATAAAATAAAATTCATGGGATTATAAAGGAAACCAGTGATATGGAAATAGAGTTATATACATATATATACACACATACATGTGTATGCAATATTTAAACAAGTTTATAGAGTCTAGATTAAGAACCCCAGTATTAAAGTCACTAGAACCCATAATCCATCCTTTCTGGATTCCCTTCCCTTACCGAAAAATAGCTGATGAAATTGGAAAGTGGGGAAGAGATAGAAACAGAGAGAGAGAGAGACAGAGAGGAGGAAGAAGAGGGAGTGGGAAGGAGATAAAGAAAGGAGAGAGAGAAGATAAAAACAGAGATATGGAAAGAAAAAGAGACATAGAGAGAGACAGAGAGGAAGAGATCTGATATCCTTGTAGTCGCTGGATTTCGCTGATGTCTGCTCATCCAGATCTTTCCACTCTGAGTAAGAATTATTTTCAGAGGTGCTTAGTCTGACTCATTCAAGCCCTGAATTTAGAATATTACAACAATGATTTACTAAAAGATGCCTGTCTTGGGGCATCCTAGGCAAGTAGCCCAAGTTTTTCATGATTGATTGTATGAGTATATATGTATCTTTAATATTCTAGGCACGGACTTATGTATATAGTTTTAATTTAGAATTGGATTAACTGGAACTCAAAGTCAGTAAGGAGCTAAGTTCAAATGATGCCCCAGATATCTGCTAGTTGTGTGTGCCTAAATAAAGAACTCTCTAAGCCATATTTTCTCCTATAAAATAGAGGCAAGAATAAATGCAGTGTTTAACTTAAAGCCTCATGAATATTAGATGTAGTGTCAAGTGAAGCAATTTGTAATTCTTAAATAAAGAATGAACTGAAGTTTCATTAGTACAGGGAACACCTGACTGAGGAAACTTCCCTCTACCCATGGAGGACTGCAATTTAGGAACTTAGAAAGCTGCCTAGAGAAGTTAAGAGGGTTAGTGACCAACCCAGGGTCACATAGCCCCTAACTCTCTGAGGAAGAATTCCAATCCAGGTATTCCTGACCACTTCAAGATAGAGTACCACTGCGGGCAGCTGGGTAGCTCAGAGAATTGAGAGTCAGGCCTAGAGATGGGAGGAACTACGTTCAAATTTGGCCTCAGACACTTCCCAGCTGTGTGGCCCTGGGCAAGTCACTTGACCCCCATTGCCTGGCCCTTACCACTCTTCTGCCTTGGAGCCAAAACACAGTATTGACTACAAGATGGAAGGTAAAGGTTTCAAAAAAAAAAAAAAGAGAGTACCACTCACTGAGTCAGCAGTAACATGGCTTCAGATCTTTTCTGTACTCAGATATAGAGCCATTAGTTGATCATAACAACTCTCTGAGAATCAATTTGCTCATTCCTGGGTATCTTGGAGGCACCATGGACAGAACACTGGACCTGGAGATCAGAAATCTTGCACTGAAATCCTGAGTTTGACATTTAAAAACTAAGTGAACCTGGGTAAGGTCCTTAACCTCTTTTAGTCTCAGTTTCTTCATCTCTAAAATAGGCATAAGAATGGCACTTCCCTTCCAGGATTGTTGTGAAGCTCAAATAAGACAACAAATGCAAAATATTTTATAAACTTTTTAGGGCTACATAAATGCTAGCAGTTATTATTATTCATAAAATGAGGCTATCATTATCTGGAGACCTTAGCTATCAGGTCTGTTGTAGCGCTCAAAAGACAGAAGACATATTGAGTGCTTAAAATACTTCATTTCTGTTGTGCCTGAATCTTTGTGACCCCATTTTGGGGTTTTCTTGGCCAAAATACAAAGAGTGGTTTGCCATTTCCTTCTCCAGCTCATTTGACAGATGAGGAAACTGAGGCAAACAGAATTAAATGACTTGCTCAAGGTCACACAACTAGTAAGGATCTGAGACCAGATTTGAGTTCATGAAGATTGTCTTCCTGCTTCCAGTCCCAATACAACACTGTGCCACCTACTTGCTCTAAAAACACTTAAAGTAACATATAATTGAAAGACCTACTAAATACCAGTTCCCCCCAAAAAGTATCTTAATGGCTGAAACCTCTTTTTCTTTATTTATAGCTATTCATCCAATCAGTTGAAAAATTAAATGTATCTATTATTAAGCCACATCGGAATATTCAACAGTGGTGTTTGTTTCCACGTTTCAGGGAATTTATACCAAATAAAGGAAGTTCAGTTGCACATACTTATAAGTGCTAGACAGTGGCTTGGGGGTTTTTGGTTTTTTTTAAAGTAATTCTATTTAAGTAAACTCAAAAAAAAAATTTGACTCCAGACTTGGCTAGACTATAAAAACATAAAGTAATACGTACAATGTAGAACATAGAAGAGAGATTAGATTACCAGGAAATTCCCCAAGCTGTGCTTTGGAACTGAACATCTTGGGATTTTGTTGTTGTTATCTTAAACTTGCTCAAAGATAGAATAAATCATCAAGTCATCCCTTCATGTGTATTCATGTGGATGTGTCTATTATGGATCAGGTAGAGCAAATGGATGATTTCCAAATTATTTCCTTTGCTCTTCAGCCAAAAGGGAATTTCAATGTTCCAGCTCAGGAAAAGGGGGAGAAAATAAAACAACTTAAGAGGTTGGTCCCCAGTTAAAGGCCTCAGTCATCAACAATATATGTCTCTATATTTTTAGGAATCAGCTATCTTACATATGAAGGTAATATTTATTAGTGAAAAGTGGAGAAGTCATAGGACTTGGGCTTGGATCCCTCCCTTCCTGTTTACAATGTATGACTTTCCTGAGTCTATAAAATGAGAGGGTTGAGCTAGATGATCTTGGACATGCCACCTCATTTTCCCAAGCCTCAGTTTCCATATTGGCAAAATGAGTGGGGTAATGATAAATGATCTTGGAACAGTCCAATCATCTTTCTAAGCTTCATCTTTATGATTCTCATTTTGGATCTTAGCTATTTCTTCATTTATAAAATGATGCCATTTTTGTATATTGACTCTTTCTAGAAGCAAATGGGCTGTGTGGCCTCTCAAATTCTTTCCTGTTCTAAATCTTAGATCCTATTAATGGGCACCCTTCACCAGAACAGATGGCAACACCTCTTTGACTCAGCAAAGTGAATTAATAGTGTCTGAAAAATCCATCACCATAATTATTGGGATTTATATTGTACTTACAGCTTTGTAAGTGCTTTAGATGCTATCTAATTTAATCCTCACAACAACTCTGTGAAGGTAGATGACTATTATCAACCTTGTTCTTATGGAAGAGGAAACTGAAACTGAGGAGTTAAATAACTTGCTCAGGGACACCCATCAAGGAGATATTTGGAACAGAATTTTAGTCCATAGCTTTCTGACTCTGCTTCCCATGTTCTAGCTACTCTGTGATTTCTCATCACTCTGAAGCCATCCTGATGATATCATGATCCCTGAACTTAGCTAGTCTGGTCCTCAGATGACAAGAAATGGATTCTTGGCTGGGATAGTACTCAAAACCTTGCTAGCAAGGGAGGACCAGCCATCAAAGTTGTGTTTCACTTCCAGGGGCATTGAGAGCTCAGTCAACACCACACTGGGATGGAGAATCATGTTATAGAATCATTTATTTGGAGACAGAAGGGCTCTTAGAATCTATCTAGTCCCAACCTTTCATTTTATAGAGGAGGAAACTAAAACCTAAAGAAATTCAGCGACTTGCCCAAGGTTCCAAGAGTTGGAGTCAAGATTCAATCTTTGACTCCATAGTCAGCATCTTTACATCTTCTATCACACTGCTTCCTAAGGAGGAGAAACTTCTAGGAAAATCCTATAAAATGTAAATGAATGTTGTAAAATATATGTCCAAAGGAGATTAAATGAGCTCACGACTGAATAGGGCTTTATAAACCACAATGTCCCATAGGTGTTCATTATTGAGTAGTGGCAACTAGGTGGCACAATGGGTAGAATGCCAAGCCTGAAATCAGGAAAACCTGAGCACAAATCCAGACTTAGATATTTACAAGACTCTTACTTAACCCTTGCTGTCCTTAGTTTCCTCGTATGTAAAATGAGATGGAGAAATAATGGCAAACTACTCCAGTATCTTTGCCAAGAAAACCCCAAATTGGGGAACAATTGGGCCCTACTGATAAACAGCTGAACAACAAAAATAACATTAAACAATATGGTGTCCTGGTCATAGGGTCAAGAAGACTTGAGTTCAAATTCTACCATACATTTAATACCTGTGTAACCATAGAAAAGTCACTGTCTTATTTCAACCTCAGTTTTCCAGTCGATGAAATGGGCGCCTATCTCACAAGATTGCTGTCAGGATCATCTGAGATAATATCTAAAAAGTACATAAACATTGAGTTTTGTTCTTTTCTTATAAACCTCGTGCCTCTATACACAATGGACAGAACTGGTGATAGGACTGAATATAACTTGAGTAATGAGAACTAATCAATATAGCATATTCTTTCCCCAGTTAGTAACCATTAAAGTCAATGAAGGATGATATATTAAACAAGTTTGTCCAGGAGTAACAAAATACCAAAAATGATTGCTAATTGACTGAAATTGTCATCATCCCTACAGGTGAGAGAGAATGGATACAGAAAAGGGGTAAATTAGGTACATGGCATATTAATTACATGTTTTGGCATTCTTTTGTTGATCTTAGTTGTTGATTTTCCCAGAGAAGAGATATTGCCTCTCAAAGGAACAGAAGATTCCCAAATCCAAAATTGGCTGAGTCATACAGAATGCAGGAAGAGCCTATTATGCCTTTCCTTATAATCCACTTAAGTTCAACTTTATTGCGAAAGAATAAAGAGAACTTTAAAGTCTGGATGACCCTACGTGCTTACACACACAGAGACACACACGTGCAGCTGCACACACAGAAATGTTACACAGTTAAGATCTTTCAAAACTGGGGTATTTTATATGGCTCTCTTATAAGAAAAACATTCTTGAGAAAACATGAAGGCCGATTCTCTTCATGTGCAATATTTACTAGCCTCGTTTTCTTCTATTTTAGCAGTTCATTTAGAGGGAAATGGAAGGGGAAATCATTATTCCCAGAAATCCTGTTGCTGGGACAAAATACTGATGTAATTCTAGACCACAACATTGTCAGGCTTAAACATGATTTCTCTCCCCAACTTCCTCCTGATGTCTTAAGAACAACAGCAAAGATTTAAACTATGTATAACTTTTTTTTTAATTTTCAATAATTTTAGTAATGTTAGTTAACAATTGCTAACTTTTATATAGCACTTTAAGACTTACAAAAATCATCTCTATATATGGATTGTATGTATAGATGATTATATTTGATCCTTTAAAAAATCTATAAAGTAGGTTTATGAAGGTTTTCTCATTCTGAAGATGAGAAAACTGAGCTGACAAAGTTTAAGTGACTTACTCAGCTACTCACATAGCTGGTAAGGGTCTAAAGTGAGATTGGAACTCAAATCTTCCTGAATCCAAGTCTAGTCCTCTTAGTCCTATACTACAAAGTCTTCTATTATCATTGGTCTAAATCAAGTCTTCATAACAGCTGCTGACAACAATAGCAGCTCACCAATGAGAAGTGTAATAGTTGTTGAGAAAGGAAATGGGATTGGAAAAATAGGGGATAAAGGGAGGTTTGTATAGGGTATGGAGTAGTTGAGGGGAGAGAGGGTATATTGCTTGGTGAGGCAAGGGAGGGAGATGCCAGTTGGCCCCCTCCCCCACAAACTGTCAGTCTAGTTTCCTTTCCACAGAAGTTCATTTAGAGGAAGAACAAGCAATATCCTTTCTCCTCATAATTGGAAATAGAGAGGGAAAATAAAGGAGAGTAAAGCACGTACACATGTCTACATGTATATAGTCCTATATCTGCACATGTATTTGTGTGATATACATATAAATATATGTGGATGCAATAACTTTAATATGTAGGAGACAGTGTAGGAAAAAAATCTAGAAGAGGGAAAACCTAAGTTTAAGTCCTTGTTCTAGCACTTCCTGGCTCCATGACTATGGAAGTCACTTTCCCTCTCTAAAATGTACTTCTTTCACTTGTAAAATGGGGATAAGCAGATCTCTCTAGTATCTATCTCACTCTGTTACCTACCTAATTAGGAGGAAAGTGCTTAGAAATCATCAAATGGGGAGTGTTCAAACTATGTTGGAAGATGTCTATCCCTAGAACTCAGTTGATGTTATTAGACAAGAGATTTCTCTTTTCTGACTCTTATCTGTAAAAGAGTACAAACAAATCTTGTGCTGGCTTGCCAAAATTAAAAAAAAAAAAGGCATGGGCAAGATATATTTTAAATCTTAATCTGCAATATTAACATTTTTTCCATCACTTTCTTCGGTCTAGATAATCAACTGAATATTAAATCAAACCCTGGTTTAAATTGAAAATTTAAGTCTCCAAGTAGGTTAGAACTGGATCTAGCACATCCCAAAAAATGTGCCACAGAGACACTAGGGTAATTTATCCTTATAAGAAAATGAAACCATCCTCAAAACTAATTGTTTCAGAGAACTTAGGTTTAGCTTATTGGTATAGCTTTCTAAACTACAAAAGTTCAGCTCACTAGGTGACTAAAGATATTTTTCCCTCCCTCAGATTTATAATTGGTGGATGAATATGCACAGTAATAGTAACAACTTCATTCTTCAAAAAAAAATAGAGGAGAGAGGCAGCTAGGTTGCTCAGTTGGTAGTGAACCAGGTCTAGAAATGGGGGTTCCTGGGGTCAAATATGGCCTCAAATACTTCCCAGCTGTGTGACCCTGGATAAGTCACTTAGACCCAATTGCCTTATGGCTTGGAATCAATATTTGGGCTTTTTTTAATAAACAAATAAATTAATAAAGGTGGAGTCAAAAAAGGGAAATTGTATTCTAGCTGATTCTAACCAATGGAAATAAACTAGTTTCTAGAAAGGGAATGATTGGAACCATGAGTGGAAGGAACCATTCCTTCCAAGAGTTTATAATAGAGAACAGGAAAACTGAGCCTAATCTTGTATTCCTTATAGTTGCAGAAAGTGGATTTCAGTAACTTCAGAGAAAACACAGGGAGTTTCCACTGAATATAATGCTGCAGGAAGAAGTCAGCTCAGGAGGGATGAGAGATGCTCTAAAATGTAATTCTAAAGATATGATTGAAGATTCCAATGAAGAATTCCAGTGAGGGAACAAAATGCAATTTGTCTGAAGAGATTGATATGGATACTCAAGAAAATCACTAACAAACCAAGAAATGTATAGAAGATGGAAGTAAAATCAGATAAAAGAAGAAATTATGAGTGTATGATATAGTCATGTAAAATAGCGTAAGGAAGGGTAACAACGTGACTCAGAAGGCTAAAGAAAGAAAGTCTTTACCTGTGTGACCCTGGACAAGTCACTTAATCTCCATTGCCTAACCCTTACCACTGTTCTAACTTGGAACTGATACACAATATTGATTCTTATATGGAAGATAAGGGTTTAAAAAATGTGTGTGAACAATGAGCTGAGATGAATAAAAGATAAGGAAAACCAAAAAAATGGTTTCAGGTGAACTAGATCTCAGGGTCCTAACAAATTTATTAAGTTAGTCACGTTCAATGATATCTGGAAGCTCATTGTAACAAGAGAGAATACTCTAAGACTGAGAATGAGCAAATATTGTCTTGTTTTTCAAAAAAAAAGAATAAAATGCCAAAAAATTTTAAAAAAAAAGGCTGGTGATCTAGATTTAAGTTCTTGGGGAAAAAATGCATGAAAGAATAGTTAAAGAAGACAAGGGAATACCTGGAAAAGGAAACTGAATAAAAAAGACTTAATATGGCTTCATCAAGAAAGTCATGAGAGAGTAACTTCATTTCCTATGTTCATGGAATTATTGAAATAATGGGAGGGGGCAAAGTTGTGGATAGATTTCAGTGATACTTTGGATAAATTATCTCCTATTTTACTTGTGAAGAAGATGAAAAAATGTACTAGAGAAGAAATACAACAAGATACATTCAGAACTGGTAGGTGATTGAATTCAAACAGAATTTATTAATTATTCAATGTCAACATGGCAAGAGATCTCCAGTGGAGAATCCCAAGGATCTATGCTTGACCTTAAGTAGTTTAATCATCTTATCAATGGCATGGATAAAGGAATAGAAGGCACACATCAGATTTTCAGATCTCAAAATGACTATCCAGTAGACGTCTTAAACTCAGTATGTCTAAGATGTAACTAAATATCTTTTCCCTAAACCTAAACCTTCCCTATCTCCTACCTTCTCCATTACTGTAGAGGGTAACATCATCCTCTCAATTCCTCAGGTTTACAACCTATGATTTATCCTGAATTCCTCATTATTTTTCACCTCTACTCCCATATTCAATCTGTTACCAGTGCCTATCAATTTTACCTTTGCGAAAGCTCTCAAATATGCCCATTTCTTTCCTCTGCCACTGCTACTATCCTGGTGCAGGACTTCATTCCCTCATGCTTGGACCGTTGCCATAACCTCAATTTCTCCCCACTCCAGTCCATTCTCCATTTAGGCACCAAAATGCTTTTCCTACAGGACAAGCCTGTTCATGTCATTCCTCTACTCAAAAACTCAAGTGTCTCTCTTTTGCCTCCAGGAGCAAATACAAATATTCTATTGCAAGCCTTTACAGCCTAGCCCCCTCCTACCATTCCAATTTGTTTTATACCTTACTCCCCAAAACATACTCTTTGATCCAATGACACTGGATCATTCCAGCCCCCTGACTATTCTGTGAAGAGGACACACCATCTCTTGGCTCTTGGTGCATTCTCTGATGTCCCCCATACCTAGAATGCTCTCCTTCCTCTACTTCACTGATTTCTGACTTCCCTGGCTTCTTTTAAGTTCCATTTGAAATCCCAACTTTTACAAGTCATCTTTCAATTCATTTCCTGTTTATTTTGTCTCTAACTTGTTGATAGATAGATAGATAGATAGATAGATAGATAGATAGATAGATGGATGGATGGATGGATGGATAGATTGATGGATGGATGGATGGATAGATAGATAGATAGATAGATAGATAGATAGATAGATAGATAGATAGATAGATAGATAGATTATAGATATAGATAGATGGATATACACATATATATTTGCTTGTACACTGTCTCTCTTAGATTATGAACTACTTGAGGGCAGAGGCTGGTTTTTGCCTGCCTTTGTATCCCAAGCACTTAGCAAAATAAATGCTTAATAAATGTTCATTGACTGATTAAAAAGAGACAATAGAACTGAACCTACTCAGTTCCTAATTTCCTTCTTCATGTGTCTTTCCATTAAAGGAAAATGACCTTTAGAGGGAAAATGAAGGACAAAAATGGTAAACAGAATATTGAGATAATATCATGAAACCACTTTGCACACAGGCTAATTCTCTGGTTCTGAGTTCATTCTTCCCCCTCAAAGAGTTTTCTTTATTCCTCTGTAGAGATGACCAGGGACTCTCCCATCTGGTAGGGTCTGTCATCACTGTCTGCAGAAGCTGGAATCATTCCATAAAGATTAGCCTAGGACCCAGCATGCAATGAATTGCAGAGGCTGAAGGTGCCTGACTCTGCACAGCTTTAATTCTCACTCTCCCTAGGATTCCTAAATTGAGCTTTGCCCTAGCAGGAAATTTGAACCTTGTGAGCATCTACAGAGACTCTGAGAATTTTAGAGTGGAGGGACCTCTGAGGACATCTACTATATTGTGGTCTGAACTTAAATAAGAATCCCTTCTTTGATATCACCAACTATCAGTTATCCAGTCTTTTCTTTAAAAATCTCTTTTGAAAGGGAGCCCACTGCTTATGGCAGTTAGCACTTATATAAGAATTTAAGATTTGGTCAGCAAGGTGGCACAATGGATAGGGTTCCATACCTCGAGTCAGGAAGATTCATCTTCCTGAGTTCAAATCTGGCCCCAGACACTTACTAACTGGGTGACTCTGGGCAAGTCACTTAACCCTGTTTTTCTCAGTTTCCTTATCTTTAAATGAGTTTGAAAAGGAAATGGCAAAACACTTCAGTCTCTTTACCAAGAAAACCCCAATGGGGTCAAAAAGTGTTATACTCAGCTAAAAATGGCTAAACAACAATAATGTTTGCAAAGCATTTTGTATATTATCTCGTTTGATCTTCAAAACCTTGTAAAATGGGTGAGGTCATTATCCCCATTTTAAATACGAAGGCCGAAAGAGTCTTCACATGCTGGGTGAGCAAAGTCCTGGTTCACCATGGGTCGACTACCCAATGGCTACCCTCACAAGGTTTAGCCGGCCTGTCAAAGCCGTTGCCTGGGGTGTGGCCGCTGCCGCATGCTAGCAGCTACTGGGAGCCACAAGTGAGAGCTGGGTGTCAGGTGAGGGTCAGAGGCTGGAGACCTGCCCTAGGAGGGCACAACAAGCCCTCCATACCAGAGATACTACCCTCCCTGAGCACCCCATACACCCCTCAAACCATCAAAGCCATCAAACAAATGAGTGCAGGCAAGGCACCCGGTAAAGACGGGATCCCAACCGAGGTGTACAAGGCCTTAAATGGAAAGGCGCTCCAGGCATTCCACATAGTACTGACCAGCATATGGGAAGAGGAAGACATGCCCCCAGAACTCAGAGATGCCTCCATCGTAGCCCTATACAAGAACAAAGGTACACGAGCAGCCCGTGACAACTACAAAGGCATCTCACTACTCTCCACTGCTGGAAAGGTCCTCACCCATGTTATACTCAACAGACTCCTGTCATCTGTTTCAGAGCAGAACCTGCCTGAATCACAATGTGGCTTCCGACCAGATCGCAGCACCATCGACATGGTCTTCACGGTGAGGCAAATGCAGGGAAAATGCCTTGAGCAGAACCTGAGTCTCTACATTGTCTTCATAGACCTGACAAAGGCGTTCGACACAATGAACAGGGACGCATTGTGGGTGATCCTCAGCAAGCTTGGGTGCCCAGCAAGATTCGTCAAACTGATCCAGCTCTTTCATGTCGACATGACAGGGGAAGTCCTATCTGGTGGAGAGACTTCCGATCGCTTCAACATCTCCAATGGCATGAAACAAGGCTGTGTCCTCACTCCGGTACTATTCAACCTATTTTTCACCCAAGTATTACCACATGCTGTGATGGATCTAGACCTGGGCGTCTACATCAAATACCAGCTGGATGGCTCACTATTTGACCTTTGCCGCCTGACTGCAAAAACAAAGACAACAGAGAGACTCATCCTGGAAGCTCTCTTCGCCGATGACTGTGCTCTCATGGCCCACCAAGAAAATCATCTCCAAACCATTGTGGACAGGTTCTCCACCGCAACAAAACTGTTTGGCCTGACTATCAGCCTCAGCAAAACAGAGATGCTGTTCCAACCTGCACTAGGGAGGCCAACTAACCAGCCGTGCATTACAATCGATGGCACGCAGCTTTCTAACGTCAACACTTTCAAGTACCTGGGCAGCACCATTGCCAACGACGGGTCCCTAGACCACGAGATCAATGCCAGGATCCAAAAAGCCAGCCAGGCACTCGGGCGGCTGCACTCCAAAGTCCTCCAACACAGCGATGTAAGCACTGCGACGATGCTCGAAGTGTACAACGCAGTGGTCCTCAGCTCGCTCCTGTACGGTTGGAGACATGGACACTGTACAGAAAGCACATGAAGCAGCTGGAGCAATTCCACCAACGCTCCCTCCGGTCAATCATGAGGATCCGATGGCAGGACCGAATCACCATCCAGGAAGTCCTCGACAGAGCCAACTCCACCAGCATCGAAGTCCTGGTCCTCAACACCCAGCTACGATGGTCTGGACACGTCATCCGCATGGACCCACAGCGAATACCAAGACAGGTATTCTATGGTGAACTGTCAGCTGGACTCAGGAAACAAGGCCGACCAAAGAAAAGATTCAAGGATCAGCTAAAGTCCAACTTGAAGTGGGCTGGCATGACACCAAAGCAACTAGAACTCGCTGCCTCTGTCAGAAGCAGCTGGAGAACCCACATTCACCAGGCCGCCACCTCCTTTGAAGATGAGCGATGTCGACGTCTTGCCTCTGCGCGTGAATGCCGACACCAGGCCCCAACCGCACCTCCCGTAACAACTGGCGTCCCAGGCCCCATGTGCCACAGACTCTGCGCCTCAGCCTTTGGACTCCAAAGCCACATGAGGGCACACCGTAGATGAAACTGCACAAAGACAATAGTCATTCTCGATCACCGAGAGACTACTATATATATATATATATATATATATATATATATATATATATATATATATATATATATATATATATACGAAGGAACCTAAGAAACAGAGAAATAAAGTTATTTCCCCAGGATCCCACAGCTAACAAGTAACCATGGCTTTTGAACCCAGTTCTTCCTGACTCCAAGCTCAGTCTATCTTTTATGGAGCTCTGATTGTGAAAGTTTCACTACACCACAGACATTTGCTTCTCTGGTCCACAATTTTTCCTTTCTTCCTTCCCTCCTTCCTTCCTTCCTTTTTCTTTATTTTTAATTTCAAAAATAATTTTGGCATTAACCCACACCAAACAAAACAAGACTTTCCATATACATCATGAACAAAAGAAGAAAATTGAAACTGAACATTTTTTATTATGTAGAACCTGCATTTAAAAACATAATATATATTAATAACATATATGTAAGAATTTAAGAATGCGTTTTTAAAGAATGGAATATTTCAAATATGCCTTGGCTTTCATTCCATTCAAGTTTGTTCTTCTGTAGGTTTTATGACTCCATCCTAGTTATTCCTTCAGTGTCTAAGCAGAACAGAGATAATCCTTCCTGAGTATGAAAGTTTTTCTAATACTGGAAGACAATTATCAAAAACCAGCAAACTCCTAAGTTTTCTCTTTTTTTAAAGTTAAACATCTTCAGTTCCTTTCATTGGTCCTCCTATATATATATAGCATGAACCAGAGGCTCTTTATCATCCTGATTGTCCTTCTCTGGACACTTTTCAGTCTTTCTGAAACATTCTTTCTCAGAACAGAATCTGGTATTCCAAATGTGTTTTGACGGCTGGGGGCCGAGAGGTGGCTCTCAATGGTGCCATCATCCCTCTTCAACAGGACAGTAAATACCCAAAGGCTTAAGATACACCTCCTTCAAATTGCTCTAGGATCCACACCCAGTCCAGACACACTCACTTTTAACAACCATCTCCTTTCACACCCTTTAACTTAAACCACTCCTCTCAATAAGAACCCTATCCCATAAACCAAAATTAACCCTTTACCCCCATGTTTAGATCACTCTCCCCAAACAACCAGATATAAAACATCTTTCAGCAATCCACAGGGGCCAGAAAATGCCCCAACTCTTTTTTTTCAATAGCCAGAAAGTAATCATAACCATGAACATCCTTGAGCTCTCTTTCCTTTGAGTGCATGCCTGTAAACCTCTTCAGAATTTATTACAGAATTCAAGTAGAGATTGTAAGAAAGTACCCTACTAGGGTCAGTATCAGCAATTTCTGCCCTCCCCCATACAAGCCCTTCAATTTAAAGGCAGTATGACACAGGGTGTTAATAGCTGATCTTGGAACCACAAAGATATGAGTTCAAGTCAAAACTCTGACACATGCTTTCTCTGTGACTCTGGGCAAGATGCTTACCCAATAAATGCTGTAGGCAATTCTCTAAGAACATAAATTCCAGAGAAGGTGCCAACCTGCCCTAATGGAGGGAATTTCCTCATCTGGAATTCTGTTTACAAATGAAATCATATATGTAATTCCCTATCTCTATATTTTACATTTAGTGATTATCTGTGACTATATTGACAGACAGTAAGGTGGTGTAGTGGATAGAGTACTGGACTTGGAGTCAAGAAATTTGTTGCTGTTGTGTTAGTTATTTTAGTCTTTCTCAATTCTCTGTGGCACTACTTCAGATATTTACCAGAATTTTGACTGTGGCAAGTCACATGACCTCATCTGTCTCAGTTCCCTTATTGTAAAATGGGGCTGGCGATACCACCTACCTCTCAACTGAGTTATATTTGTGAATAAAGTGAGATCATATTTGTGAAGAGCTTTTTATACATGCTAGCTATGATAATGATGTTGTTGTTTCTGTGCTTCTCTCCCACTCCATAGAATATAAGCTCTTGGAGGGCAGATTACTGTTTCTCCTTTATCTTTATATCCCATTGCCTAGAACCATACCTTGCCTGTCTGAGATGCTGTATACATGTTTAACTGAGTTACTTTATTTGAAGAAAAAAAATAAATCCTTCATGGTATCTGGGAATTTTGTGTATGAATAGTTATATCAAGAATTTTCATATATATAGAACACTATACAATGCCTCGCGAAAGGAGGTACAAGAAAAAATAATATGGGGTCCCTTTTCTTACTTGAGTTCCTAATCAAAGTGATTCAGTAATGATCATTCACAAATATATTATATCTATGCCAAGGAAGGAAGGAAGAAAGGAAGGAAGGAAGGAAGGAAGGAAGGAAGGAAGGAAGGAAGGAAGGAAGGAAGGAAGGAAGGAAGGAAGGAAGGAAGGAAGGAAGGAAGGAAGGAAGGAAGGAAGGAAGGAAGGAAGGAAGGAAGGAAGGAAGGAAAGAAGGAAGGGAGGGAGGAAGGGAGGGGGGAAAGGGGGAGGGAGGGAGGAAAGGAGGAAGGAAGGGGGGAGGGAGGGAGGGGGGAAAGGGGGAGGGAGGGAAGGAAGAAGAGAGAGAGGATGAGTAGAATTTCAGCAGAAAAAGCAGGGAATGAAGAGTAGTTGAATTTCATTTCAGATATAGGTAAACAATCACCTGGTCAAGGCCAAGACTGTGTTCCATAAATGTCCAGTGAATTGAATTCGGGGCTACTCTCTCTGCTCAGAAAGTAATTTCTTCCTGAGGGCAAAATCAGGTGGAAAAAATACTGAGCCTAGAGTCAGAAAAATTGGGCTCAAACCCAGCCTGATATTTGCAAATGATAGAACCCTGAACCAGTCACCCAATATGAGGCAGTATGATTATGTGAAAAGATTGTTCTGTGTGTCATTGTAAGACCTGACTCTGGCACCAACTACCTGTATGACTTTGGACAAGTCACTTTTCCCTGGGACTCTATTTCCTCATTTGTAAAAACCAATTTACAAGCCTTTATTAAGTTTCTACAAAGGGCCAGGGTTGGCACTAACCAATAGACCTATAAAGGTAAAAGTGAATAATTCTCTGTCCTCAAGGAGTATTGAACTAGATGAACTCTAAAATCCTTACAGCTCTATAATGAATTTCTTCTGGTCCTTTGTCTCCTCATGTGAAAAATAATAATATGTATATTACCTAGGAAGATAAAAGTTAGGATGGTGGACTAAGAGACAGGCAGACCTGAATCTGAACTCTACTTTCAACACTTACTAGATTGTGAAACTGCCAGTCTTAGTTTTCTTATTTCAGAAATGGGGAATGATAACAATAATGGCACGTACATCGGCTTTTTTTGTATCCCCAGTGCCTTAGCATGGTATCCAGTGCATGGTAGGTGTTTAATAAATATTACTTGCCTGAACAATGAGCTAAATGACTACCTCACAGGGCTGTTGTTGAGACTTAAGTGAGATAATCTATAAAGCACTTACAAACCTGAAAGTGTCAGATAAATGTATCATCATAATCTGTCATCGTCATCATCAACATTATTATTATTCCTGAGTTACTTTAAGCATAGTCAACCTGATAACTCTCAGAAAATGGGAGTTATCATTATTATCACCCCCTGGAGATCAGAAAAGAATAAGCAAGGACAGGGCAGTATAAGCTGTAAGCCAGGGGACATTCTACATGCCCAGGAGTGAACCAAATTTTATAATTCATGGTGATTGAGAAATAGACAGCTCATGTTTAAATTTGGCTTCTTCACCCCAGGCCAAATCAGCATTCTTCCTCCTGTGATGACAGGGGAAGGGAATGAGGGGAATGGTGGTGACAGAACTTGTCCATTCTATGTTTTCCTTGGGTCCAGGAAATTTTCTCTCAGGTCATATAGGTAAATATTATAGCAGATTGTAGCTAAATTGTTTGTTGTTTTTTAACTAAATTTTTATGATAGGAAGACAAGCAAGAAAGTACGTGGAGATGAGGTTTGCTAACTAAAGTAGTTGTTGATTACTAAACCTTATTACTGAGCTAGAATGTAATTGAGATGGTGCTTCATTCAGATGGGAGATAATCTCACTCACAGGTACCACATAAGCCCAACAAAGAAAGATGGCAGGATTTTGTATAGTTAAATGAGTTTAGTTCAGTTGTGCCAAAACTGAGCCACATGGCCTGACTAGTCCCCAGTGCCTAGATATGAGACTCTAAGGAGGAGTCCCTTGTTTTCCCATAATCCCTGGAGTGATCTCAGAGCTGACCATCAGGTTGGCACAAGGACAGATTTCAGATTTCACCACCCACTTGCTCCCCACAGCTCAGATTTGTTGACTGGTAAGGCATGCTCCAATGTATTGGCCAAATGCCCTGGAGGAGCCTGAAATATTTAACTCATCCAGAAAGGGGTTTCATAATTCATTTTGGCTCCAAGAAAGGAAGCCCAATCCAAAAGTGTGTTCTTTGACTCTTTATAGTTAGCAAAATGAACAAAATTTGAGATTAACCAATGTGGGACATCGAATTAGAACCTGGCAAAGGGGTAAAGGAGAAGAGAGTTCAGTGAGTGAGGCTGGCATCAGGGAAAACATGGCTATAGCTGAGGATGGATATCCCCCTATGCCCAGTGCCCCAGGGTAAAAAAAAAGTAGGCCTGCTTGGGCTCTTGCCAATATTTTTTGTCCAGATAGGATGTTTCCCAGTACAGTTCTCTATTTAACATAAGGGCTGAAGGGATAGGAGCCACAGGATCCTGGAAAGAAAAGAGTGACTCAGAGGACAGGAAGGAGGAGAGAAGGAAGAAAAGGAAACTAGGGGGAGCCTGGGGAGAGACCAAATGTACTGTTCATTTTGGAGAAGGAAGTGCCAACCAGCAGAGGAAGTCAAAATTCAGGACTGCAAGATGAAGGTTGGCCAAGCACTTCTGAATTAGCAAGGGGTGTAGGTGTTCCTGTGGTCTTCATTATCTCTAAAAGCTTCAGAAACATAATCTGACTTAAAATGTCCATTATTACTAGAAATAGAAATTTTTCGGAGATCATCTCATTTCTTGGAGTAGCTGGTGGTTTCAGAAATAAATGACTTCTGAATTGTAAATGAAGATTTTCTTGTCCAAAAAAATTACATGACATCAGGGATCGTGAGTCCACAAATATAGAACTGCAAAGGGATCATAGAGGCCAGCTAATCCAACTCCTTCATCCAACAACAACTTCCATTCTACAATGGAAGAAATAGATCTAAAGAGATGAACATAAATGATGTCAGAGACAGGATTTGAAGCCAGATGACTCCACTGACAATGTTATTAACCCTATGTCAGAATGAATAAATTCACATGAAAAGAAGAGGGTCAAGGTGGCATTATAAAAAGAGACGGGGGGCAGCTAGATGACTCAGTGAATAGAGAACCAGGTCTGGAAGTCCTGGGTTTAAATCTGGCCTCAAATAATTCCTAGTTATGTGACCCTGTACAAGTCACTTAACCCCAAATGCCTAGCTCTTACCACTCTTCTGCCGTGGAACCAATAGTTAGTGTCAATTCTGAGACAAAAATGTAAGGATTTAAAAGAAACAACAGAAATTAATAGAACTAGAAAAGACCTTTGAGATCAGCTATTTCAACCCATCTGAAAATGGAGGTTTATAAAAAGATGACCACAAGTTCCCTTATAGCTCTGCATTTATGACTGTAAAATTAAAAACATATTTAGATGATCACATAAATAGGTACTGGGCAAAGAAAATTTACTCTCCCCCCTTTCTGGAGTCTCACAGCTACCTGCATACCTTAACTTGACCCATAGGTGAGGTTTGTGTGAAGGAAATCATTGAGTGATTTGGTCATGAGGATAGAATGGCAGCCGGAAAAAGGCAGCAATAGAGTCAAGAGATCAGGAGACTGAGCAGAGTGGATGTCCCCTGCACTGCCCCCTGGACTGCCCCACTGGGCTGCCCAGCCAAAATAGAAAGCCACAGCTGACTCCCGAGGCCGGATATGGAAGAGTTAGTGGGTGGAGAAAAAGTTTGATAAACTGAGACAAGAGCTGATTTTGCCCTCTTCTCTTCTGTTTTTGCTGCTGGCTGGACTTCCCTATGAGCTTGGCTAGAGATCCCTAATAGTGGCCACAGAATAGCAAGCTAATGGAGCAAAAAGGAAAGTAATCTATACATCTCTCTCCTATGTTTTAATCTTTTTCCCCTATCACTTGTCATTTAATAAAACCATTCATTCTGGCCAGTCTCATGATTTTCCCTCTTACAGTACCTAGTTATGAGTACCTAAGTTTCTGAACTATGTCCTATGACTTATTTCCTATTTTGTTTTTAGTTTCCAATTTGATCATTTATCATAGAGTTTGGGAGTTAGGAGAGAGCAATATCCCATGTTGAATATATTTTCATCCTTAAAAAAAAAAG
Organism: Monodelphis domestica; assembly: GCF_027887165.1. Classification (NCBI taxonomy): domain Eukaryota; kingdom Metazoa; phylum Chordata; class Mammalia; order Didelphimorphia; family Didelphidae; genus Monodelphis; species Monodelphis domestica. The sequence goes on from NC_077231.1 coordinate 75,228,260, forward strand.
TTTTCTCTTTCCCCCAAATTGATGAGATGTTGTTTGATTTCCTGGTAGCAATCGAATAATTAAGAATTATTATTACATGTATAATTCAGATCAAATTGTTTACCAGCTCTGGGAAGGGAGGGAGAGAGACAATTTGGATGAAATAACTTCATAAAACTTATGTAGAAAATTGTTATTACATGTAATTGGTAAAATAAACTGTTTTAAAAATTATATTGTCATCATTATAACAACTGGCATGTTATATGTGTATATATATATATATATACATATATATATATATATTTATTTACATCCTTATGCTATAAGAATGATACTCATATCCCTTTCAGCATGGTAGTAATCTGGTCAACTAATTGATATCAACTGATAATTAGGGTGATGTAATTTGGGGGGACTCACAATCCTTAGATGGAGAAATGAGGGTTAAAGGCAGTGAGGACAAGGTTGATGAAAATGACTTCCCTCACTACTCTCTCCCAGAGTCCCTCAATTACTTGAGGGAGACAAAGTGGAGATCTCCCCTAGGTGAAGGCTTAACCCTTGGTGTCTGTGCCAACCCTCAAGGGTGGCAGGGAAGTCTTCTCTATAAGAAGAGGTATGAGGGACCTCTATCCAGGTATGAACTGTTTTGGGGTGCTCACAAGCCTCCTTCTCATGTCTTCTTGAAAACTGGTAACAAGATGGGGTCTGCCAATGGGCTCATTCTCTAGATATAAATAAATGAGACTGAATTTGCTATCTGACTGCTTAGTCAAAGGGTAGAGGTTAGAGGGATTGTGGGTCACCCTAAATCTCTTTCTAAATAAAACTAATTACTGAAGTACAAGGTTTTCTTGTAGGCAGGGGAGAGGTAGAAAAAAAGGGAAGAGAGCACTGCTCACTGATTTGAGTCCAGTATCTCAAAAGTTCATGGAATGAAAGTCTTTGAAGAAATTAGGTTTCCTGACAGGAACCAGTGATGTTTTAAACAGGAACCCGTGATGTTAAGATTTCTGTCAGTGTCGGAAATCCCCAAAGGTGTCTTGAATGGCCCCAAGAAATAGCTTCTCCTTCTACTCCCTTCTGTGTCTCAGCCCCCAAGACCCCCTCCTCAGGAGAATTTTCCAGAAGTCCTTGTCCAGCTTCCAACTGTCATTCCTGCCTCATGCAACTGTAGAGCTCTCAACATTTCCATTTCCCCCAATGGTTCTTTTGTTACTCCCCATCATTACAGTGAGAAGCACATGAATGTAGGATTGTGATTTATAAATTTGCAAAAAATACCCCCCAGGGGGGACAGCTGGTGGCTCAGTGGATTGAGAGTCAGGCCTAGAGATGGGAAGTCCTAGGTTCAAATCTGGCCTCAGACACTTACTAGCTGTGTGACCTTGGACAAGTCACTTAACCCCCATTGCCTAGCCCTTACCACTCTTCTGCTTTAGAATCATTTAGGTATGCTACATAGAAAAAATTTTAAGGTTTGCAAAACACTTTTTAAATGTTAATCATTAGATCTTCACAATAACCCTCTCAGGTAAGTGCTATTATTACCCCTATTTTATAGATGAGGAAATACAGACACAGAAAAGCAAAGTTACTTATATGAGATCACACAGCTACTGTCAAAATCAGGATTCAAACTCAAGTCTCCCGAAATCCAGGTCTCACACTGTCATCCACCTGCCTGATTAATATATTATAAATATTAGTGGGCTCTGGCATTTTGCCAAAATGACTTGCAAGAGTAAAAAAGTGACATAAAAAGTATCATTGAGAATATCCTCAATGATACTTTTTATGTCACTTTGTGTGTGTGTGTGTGTGTGTGTGTAAAGGAAGGTGGGTTGGTTACATAGTAAATCATCTCAGCAGGTGAGCCAAACCAAACTGAGGGGGACCAATGCACCTCAAACTAGAGTTAGGAGGTTATCTACCCCAAGTAAGTAAAGATTTTTCCAGATTGGAATGGGTGGATGAGAACAATTTATTCCAATAGCCACGGAGATGACGGAAGCTTCCCCACTGAAGCTTTGAGCTTGGTCAGATCTGGGCTGTTACCAATCATCCTGACTTTTTGTCCTGCCACTGGATTTGAATGACTCTGGAAGGGAGAGTGAGGCTGACAATTGTGTGCAATTTTGCCTCACTTAATCCAATTCATGTATCACTCAAGACATCATCCTGTGATGTTACTGATCCTCTGAAAAAAAAAAAAAGGACAAGCAACAAACCAACAGCCTAAGTCTGACACAGGGACTCATCAAATATTAAGAGACTCAGCAAAGACCTGGTATGCAAGGCAAACCTCCATGGATATTTTTTTTAATTTTAATAACAAATTTCCACATACATTTTCTGAAGTGATATGATTCCAACTGTGTCCTCCCTTCTCTCCCCCCTTTCCGGAGCTGGCAAGCAATTCAATCTGAGTCATACATGTAATGTTTTATATTTATATTTATTTTTTATTTTAATAACACATTTCTATATAAATTTTCATATGATCACAGATGGTTTTTGGAAAGAAGGATATGGGCATGTATTGTCCAAGATGACAAGCCAAAGCAATGAGTTCATAACCAACCTATCTTTTCCGGGCTTGTGTCTTCAGTGATATATTTTATTCCTCATCTCACCCTCCTGTTGCCTTTGGTAACTGTTACAGTCCTGTTATGCCTTACTATTGCCATTTGAATCACCATTTTGTGACGATTCTTGACAGGCAGTATTTCTTGACAAGTTCTTGAGGCAGTATTTTTAAATTTTAAAGTAATTTATTAACTAACTGGGTAAGACATCCTACTCTGGTCAGATGTTTTTCCCAATAATCAAAGACTCACTCTATCCTGGCTCATTATTCAGCTCTTCCCTTGAACATCCTGAAACATCTCTAATTAGTAAGCAGTTAATTAAGAAAGATGGTTCTTCAAACTACCTATCCTTCCCCATCCCCATGTGATGAAAATCATGTAGGTAGGAAGAGAACCCTTTTCAATCAATCAAATTTTGTTAAAAGGAAGACATTTATTGGGATTCCAAATGACAAAGAAAGTGTAAAATGCAGAGTCTCTGACCTAGAACCCAGACACAAGAATACAGAAGAATTCTCTCCAATCTAAGATCCTTAAATAGAAATTAATATAGTATATGAAAAATGAATTTTCACAATTTTACGTTCGATGAAAATGATCATGTAACTGTTTCCTCATTTTTCTTTTTTTAAGCAGGGTCCAAATGATCTCCTACTATTTATGAAATCCCTTTTGGGGTTATTATCAGAGCCTCAAGTTCTACATCTTGCTACAAATAAAATCCCCTGAGGAGCCTTCTTATAATGGTAAGCATTTTTAAAGGATTATTTTTGCTTAGAGGTATGGCGCAGTAGATAGAGAGGCCAGCCTTAGAGTCAGGAAAATGTGGGTTCAGAACATTGTGCCTTCAGAGTGACCCTCAGAAGTCCTTTTGACAGCTCAGCATCCCCCCCCCCCCACCAGGCAATTCTCTGAGATATGTTTGAGAGAGTTGACTATGGGCATTGGTGGGAGGAATTTTCACCCTGAGAGTATATTGAGCTGAATTAGTTATAGGGAGTGTCTGTGTTGATGGTACCCTAGACTGATGAAATCTGCAGGTTCAGAGCTTCCCAGTTGCCAACATACAAGAGCACATGCACACACACACACACACACACACACACACACACACACACACACACTTTTTTCTCATAAAGTACGTGTATGAAAACTGACATTTTGATCATTGAAAAAAATCACATTGTGGTGTCCTCTAGAGAAAGTAGGTAGTTCTATGGCTGCCTAGGGGGCAGAATGAACTCATTCTGCTTCTTCTAAGAAAAAATCCCTGCTGACAGGGATTTTTGTATCCACAGTAGCCAGCGATGGATTTTAAAATATATTCTCAATTCCCCCTTCAGTGGTTTGTGCTTCCAAGTGAATAGTTGCCTAACCCACAAGGTCTACAACCTAAACACATTACTATTTGACTAAAGTGGAAAATTGGAAGTTGAAGAATAAGAACTAATTCTGTAGTTAGTCATGTCTGGGAAAACACCTGTCAGATCTTCCCCCTTGTAGTAATCAAAGGAATTTAGGTTTGGGAATAAGATTAAGTATTTCCTTCTCCCTTGTTACCCTCCTTCTTCTCCCTTCCTCATCAAAAAATTGAAAATATTTATATGTTTTCTCCTGTCTCCTTCCCCTTTTACAATCCCACCTTAACACCCTGCAACCCATATGTATGTGTGTGCACATATAATATGTGCATATGCATGTATGTATGTATGGAGGAAATGGATGATTTCAAGTGCAGTCAATACCAATTCAATTCAATTCACCAAATATGTATAAGTATTTTTTAGGTTCCAAGAATTGTGCTTACTGCTAGGGATACAAATGAAAAAATAAGAGTCCCTGTCCTCAAAGACCTTTACTAGGGTGGATATAATGTACATAGCTAAGTAAATATGAAATATATGCAGAGTAAATACATAATTGTGAAGAAGATACTCTAGAGGAGAGGAGGGGAGTCAGGAAAGGCTTCATGTAGAAGGTTGTAATTGGATTATGTTATGAAGGGAGCTAGAATGTGCAAGATATGGTTCATAGATTACCAGATCATAGACTTAGATTTAGAAGAAGCTTCAAAAGCCATCTAGTCCAGTCCCCTCGTGTCACTGATGAGGAAATTAAGGCTTACAGAGGTTAGGTGACTTGCCCAAAGTCATATAGGAAATAAAGAACTGTGGTGGGATTTAAATCCAATTCTTCTGACTGGAGGTGAGGAGTCTGTATTCCAGGAACAAGGAACATAGTACAAGTGTATGTGGAATAAGCTTTCTTAATTTCTCTAATTAATAGAGAGAGGAAAAAATAGCTGGAATGCTTCCATTTTTTTTCTTTTTTTGTCTCCTGATCACCTAAACCTTGGGGGATTGCAGTCAAGTGACAATTTGGCTTACCCTATATAGTACTTATTTATTCAAAGCCATTTTCAAAGACCAATTTAAAAGGAGTTTTTTAATTGCCTGATAACATCCTAATCCATCATTTTGTTACCTACCTAGGCAGTCATGTCACTAGATAGTTGGTGATAAATGAAAGCTGAAGGCTTTTCTTACATGGCTATTTTTCACCAGTGCCACTCTCCTGATGCAACACCCATCAGAGGAGTATTTTATGATACAAGACTTCCTCCTAAGCTCTCTTCAGTCCTTGCCCACTTGTAGCAGAGGAAACAAGCCATGAGCAGGAGGCCGACCTTGCAAGTTTCTTTTCTCATTTCCCTTTGATCTTCCCTATCCCATTCTTGCTTGCCCCACCCTGATGGGACTATTCCTTTCAAGTTACCCCCTGGCATGAGGAGAGGAGAAAAAGCCAAGCATGAAAGTGTCTCAAAACTTCCCATATGGATGTAGACTCTAAAGGATCACCCTAGTGCAAACATCCCCAACATGGAAATAGGTTCTGATCAAGGAAACATGTAAAACCCAGTGGAATTGTGCATTGGCTAAGGGAAGGGGTGGGGGGAGGGAAGGGAGGGAAATAATGTGATTATTGTAACCAAGAATAGTGTTCTAAATTGACTAAATAAAATTTTCAAAAAAGAAAAAAGAAAACTTCCCACATGATGATATTTTGACAAGAGTTTACAAAATTACCTTTCCCTTCCCAGTGACCTCCACTGCTTTCTTTGATCTCAACTAGACACTTGCCTGCCAGGAAATCATTGGATCAGAAATTTAAAGTTGGAAAGAATCTTGGGGGAGACAACTAGTTCAACCAAGTCATTTTGTAAATTAGAAGATGGAAATCTAAAGAAAGAATGATTTAAAAAAAAAAACTTTCTGTCATCCAGAGGCTCTCTGTTATTAAACCAGGAGCTATATATTCAAGTCATTAAGGTCAGATATAGGAATTTTTTTTAATTAATGCTTCCCATAAATAGTTACAGGGTTTATTATAAAAAAAAAACATCCCTAATATGAGAGGAAGCAGAAAAGAATGACTTCCCATTCAGAATCTAGAGTGATAAGTGGAAGCTGAGTAGATCATTTCATAAATATTTTATACTCTGGTATTTTGCCAAAGCTTTGTTCCTATGGACTTTAAAAAGAAATAGAGGAAGAAGGAATAAAGGAAGCAAGGGAGAAAGGAAGGAAGGAAGGAAGGAAGGAAGGAAGGAAGGAAGGAAGGAAGGAAGGGAGGGAGGGAGGGAGGGAGGGAGGGAGGAAAAGGAAGAAAGGAAAAAGGATGAAAAAAGCATTTATTATTTTTACTATGGGCTAGGCATGGTACTAAGCTCTGGTGGTAAGCAAGCATGTTTGTATGCATGTTTGCATATGCATGCCCTGTATTTTTGTGTATAAATGTATGTGTTATAGATTTATGTATATGTGACTATATGGATAAATCTAACAGATATGTTTGTGTACATACATACACATATCCATAAATATATGCATCTATATCAATACACATCCACATGTTTGAGTACATAAACAAGCCCACACATATATACAGACACAAATATATATATGTGTACATATATATATATTTGTGTGCAAACCTAAATGCTTATATATGCACATACATGTATGAATACATACCTACATACATCAAGTCCCCCTTTTCAAGGACATTACATTCTACTAGAGGAAGACAACAAAGATATTTGCAATTAAATGGATTAGTTTAACTCATCTAAGTATTTGGTTTGGCCCCTATTATAGGGCTTTCCAAAGAAGAATGGATGAATATCCCCATAGACTAGGATCTGGATCTTGGAAGATAGATGACATATTTCGGTAGACAGACAGACCAACAATCAGACAGACAGATAGATAGACAAACAGACCGATAGATAGATATTGAGAGAGAGAGAGAGAGAGAGAGAGAGAGAGAGAGAGAGAGAGATTTGTATCTATATATGTGTGTGTGTGTGTGTGTGTGTATATATATATATATATATATATATATATATTTGTGTATCTTGTTGCACAGTACTCCCCTTCAAATACTACATTTTAGACAAACTGGCTCCAGAAGAACAAAACCTCATTATCAAGAGGAACTATGTGTCTGTTAGTGCAAGCCGAAATTACATTAGATTTTTTGGCTGACAAATCACACTGATGATTCCTATTGAGTTTTCAGTCCATTAAACCCAAGGGCCCCTGCCCTTCCATGAATTCTTCAAGCTGTTTCCTACCTTGGTGAATTTGTGCAGGTTATGCCCATACCTGGAAGGCACTCACCAACTCTGCTTCTCTGAAACCTGAGCTAAGAGACCCCCTGCTCCATGAAGTCTTCCCTGAATCAAAACTCCCACCCCAAATTTTTGGTGTTTCCATTTCCCCAGATAATACTTATAGAGCGCAGAATCTGATCTCTCCTTTGCTACCTATCCCTATGCAGGATTGTAGGAACATGGAAGCAGGACTGAAAAGAACCTCTGAGGTCATCTAATCCAAACCCCCACCCCACTTTTTAGATGAGGAAACTGAGACAAAAGATCTCCTAAAATCTTCAATTAAGGGCTGGGAAAGACCTCAGAAACCACCTAGTCAAACTCTTTTTTAACAGGCAAGAAACCTGAGGCCAATAGTAGTGAACTGAATGACTTTTACCAGGTCACATAACTGTCAAGGGTGTGATCTGAAAACAGATCTTCTCAACTCTAAGTCCCTTGTGCCACACTGCTTTGCAACTTCCCTATGGACACACAAGTAGTAAGAGTCAGAGTCAGAATTTGAACCCAGATACTCTGTCTCCAAATAAGTAAATATAAGTTGTTTTGGTGATAGAGATAACTTAAAATTGAGGGAAAGTCAGAGAAGACTTCATGGAAGAAAGGATACCTGAATTGAGCTTTGATCAAAGAGAAGGACTGGGGTGGGGATGGGGGTTGGAGGGAAAAATTGAAAAGTCATGAATTCCAGGCATGAGGAGGAGAATGAATATGGAAACGAAGAGTTTCAGAGCCAAAAGGGACCTCAACAGTCATCTAATCTAGTAGATTATCTAAAAAGAATTCCCACTATAGTATACTTATTATGGGTAATTTCAAAGAAGCTATCAAAAATTCCATTAGCCTTCTTCAGCCTAATCATCACCACTTCTTTTATAAGCAATCTCCATGAAGTATGAATAAAAGACCCTTAACCAGCCTGGGTGCCTTCTACATCATTCTGTATATTATTGGTATCCTTTCCAAAACATGGCACCCAGAATTGAACACAATCCTCCAAATGTGACTAGACCAAGGCAGAAAGCAGAGGGATGACAACCTCCTTATTGCTAGAAACAACCTCCTTTAGTTTAGGCCAAGATTATGTTAGGTTTCTTAGTTGACAAATTACATTGATGATTTATGTTAAGTTTTCATCCCACTAAAATCCTCAGGTCATTTTCAGATGAATTTTAGTCTAATCATGCCTATCCTGTACTAGTAATATTGGTATTTCAAATCCAGTAGAAGACTTTATATTTATCCCTATTGAATTTCATTTTATTAGATTCATCCCAATTCTCAAACCTGTCAAGATATTTTTGTATCCTCACTCTGTCATCCATGGTGTTCTGTCTCTCAGCTTTATGTTATCTGGAAATGTCAGAAACATTTTTATCTATGCCTTTCTCCAAGCCCTGCAAAGAAATGTTAAGTAGCACCAGCCTAGGTGTTTGGGGTATTTAGGAGTATTAACACCTCTGATGTGAGGGCTTGATGAGTCATTTTCAGAGATATTCATTCACCATTGAGGTCTACCTTTCACTCAGTTCATGATCACCTATGGCTCCAAGAAGCTATAACATGCATAGCAGCCATACCCCAGTAAAGCCATCTCAGCAGGCAGGCTAAACCAGTTTGAGAGTAACGAAACCCATTGGTGAATTAGGGGATCATATACCCAATGTAATAGTTTAAAAAAACCTGCCCACACTGGACAGTACTAGACAAATAAAGGGACTATGATTGGTTCCTGAGATGTGACTGGAAGAACTGTTGGGTGGAGAAAAGTGCTTAGAAGGTGAGACCCAACAGGAAGTCAGACATTCTCTTATTTTGGACACAGATTTCAGATTCACATTTCCAGATTAGACTTCTGCATTGTTGGCCTTTGCTGAAGAGACTACCATGACTCCTAGTTGGAGATCTGTACCTGAGGGAGCCTTTGTTGAAGTTGAGCTGGATTTCCCTGGATCTGCAATTATAGGGCATTTAGCTAGGCAATATTTTCTTCCTCCTTTCTACAGTTCCCTCTCTTTACTATCTCTACTTTACTGTTATAAAACTACTAATGGCCTGTGACAAGAGTTAATTTTTATAAATGGCAACCACAACAACTTTTATAACTCTTAATTTGGCCAAAACCCATTTTAATTCTTACATAGCTTTAGTAGTTTTATTACATCAAAGTAGTGATAGTAAAGAGAGGAAAATGTAGGAAAGAGGTAGAGAGTTGCCTAGCCTACCACCCTATGTGCTGTTCTGATGAAATCAAAGCTTACCACCAACAGGGGTCCAATCTCCAGCCAGAAGAGCACAAGAGTCAGCTTTCAGGTTCCAGTCTCTGGCTAGAAGTCTGTGAGAGTCTCTTCAGCAAGTCACCAGAGCAAGAGTGTACACTTGCTGAAGGTACCTTCAGCAAGAGTTGCCAATGCCAGACTCTGAATCTGAATGTGAATCTCCATCAGAATGTCCTCCAGAACCCTGGTCTTCTCTTTAAAAGCAATTTTCTCCATCCACTAGTGCTCCCATGTCACATCTTCAGGAACAATCATCATTCTTTAATTTATCTGGCACTGCTGGGGGGGGGGGGGTAAGACAGTGCTTGTGGAATCAATTTCCTGACTCATTGGTTTCAATTTCCTTTCACTGTGGTCGTGTGTATCCCTGCACATCTCAATGGTAAAGGACCTCCAGGTCCCTGATTAATTAAATTAAAACAAAGGGAGGGGAATTCCAAGTCCCACTCCAAGCATGGGAAGACTTCCTCTGAGGAATGGGCAGATGTGAACAGTTTGTTCCATCAGTGCTGAAGGCAGGTAAAGCAGGTTCTGAGATGTGCTTAGAGCTTGGTCAGACCTTGAAGACCAAAGTCATCCACTGTAACCCAGGCCATCAGCAGTTGTCCTGGCTTTTGTCTTACCAGTATGCTTTTATGATTCTAGAAGAGAAAATGAAGCTGGCAACTTTGTTCAACTGTCTCACTTAAATCCAATTCATAAGCAAGTCAAAACATCATCACCTGATGTCATTGGTCCTCTTCAAAAGTGAAGGATGAGAAACTGTTTCCTAAAATATTTAAAACAGAAGCAGGGTATTATCTTAGAAATAACAGTGGACAAAGTGAAAACATACAGAGGAAACATAGTTGAGCTATAGGCACAATATATTAAATTATAATTATTGATGTTGTTATTAAAAAAGTGAAGAATGAACAACAAATAGCACTAGACAATTATAGAAGCCTGGGTCCCTGCACCAAGGACCTTTTGCCAAGTTTACACCCAACCATTAATGGCCATTTTTTGAATCTGGCCATTTTATCTCTTCCAAGTCCACTAATTATCCTAGGATGTTGCCTGAAGGAATGGTTTGGTTTAGACATAGAATGCTACCATAGCAGTCTGGAAAAGTAGATTGGAGCCAGACAATGAATGGCTTTATATGCCAGGACAAGGAGTTTATAATTTGTCCTAGAAACAATAAGGAATTACTGAAGATCTCTGTGCAAGAGAGTCACTGTCAATTTGGTACCTTTGGACTATAATTTTGGTAAGTGTGTGAAGGATGGATTGAAGAGAGAGAGAGATTTGAAGCAAAGAGACCAAGAGGCTATTATAATAATCCTAGGGAGAGATGATGAGAACCTGAATTAGACTGAATTAGACTACACTCTGTGAGTAGAGAGAAGGGAATAGATGTGTGAGATGTTACCACGGTGGAATCAATAGTGTTTGGCAGCTGATTGGATACAGGGAGAGAAAAGAGTCAAAGATGGTGTCAAAGTTATAAACCTGAGTGATAGGAACATCATGTCCTCTATTGCTCTGTGTCTTTTGTATTAATTGACTAACCCGAAAAACCATGATATTCCTGGGGAATATCACTCTCGCACTCATAAAATTGTTTTGTTCTTCAGGTCAGTCATTATGGCACATCATCTTAAAATGTGTAAAAGATAGTAGGTCAGGTGATTTGCCCTTTCCTCCACGATGAGGCAAGAAATCATGTTATCCTTGCACACGATACATTGACATTTCACAGGCTGAAGCTGAAAATCATATTTGTGCTACCTTGTGACTTTCATTTCTCACATCTGAAATTCTCCAGTGATTATGTGAAGCATAAATAGGTCATGATAATGCCCAGAGATTGGCACTTGGCAGACACTGCAACCTTGGAAGCACTCGGAGTTTCATAAATAGGAACTTTCTTTTCTACTCATCCAGCAAAGGTTGACAACAGCCATGGGAAAATAGAGACTGTACTAAAAAATGTGCAGAGATGGTTGAAATTAAGTGCTCGTACTTCCTGAGAAGTTGTTAAAATAAATCATTGCTCTCTGTTGGTGTGTTTCTTGGTTGGTCTTGTTAAGGGAATGGAGGAGAAGACCAAAAATGAGCTGAGATTGAATATCATCTCAGATACTTATTAGCTATGTGTTGCTGAACAAGTCGGGTGCCTCCATTTCCTCATCTGTAAAATGAGGGGGCTGGATTCCATTTCTTCTAAAATTAAGGGCTCAGTTTCAATTTCCCAATAAGGAGTAGAGAAAATATTTACCTTTTGATTCTGTTGTTAGGAATCCTTTGATTATCATACACTGATTATGCATGACCAGTTCCAGGCAACAGTATGAAGTTGGTTGGATGCATCTTCCTGACTGGGGGCTCCCACTAAAGTACCTTTTAAGAGTCCTGTGCTTTAAAATTTGCCCAGTTCCTGGTATGTAATAGGTGCTTAGTAAATGTTGATTTAGTGACTGGCTGCTCTTCTCCTTTCAGAAATGATATTTCCATTCCCAGCTGTGTGACCCTGGCCAAGTCACTTAACCCCCATCACCTAGCCCTTACCACTCTTCTTCCTTGGAACCAATATATAGTATTGATTCCAAGACAGAAGGTAAGATTTAAAAAAAAAAGGAAATGACATTTCCAATGTCTGATTACTTCAGGTCTCCTGTTGTTCCTTGATAATTTACCAAAATAAACCTAGAAAAGCTGTTAATGGATTCTCCTAGATTAATGGGCTAAATCTCCCAGGGAAGATTTATTTTATTTCATTTATTTTAGCAGAGGTCTTCTGAAGACAATGGCACCATGGTTGGCTACTGGCAAAGTTTCCTCAGGGAAGTCAAGCTTTACCAACCCCAAGTCATGCCACAAGGACTACTGCCTATTTTATCCCCAGTAAGGTTACATGTGAAATTCTCATCCTCACTCTCCAGGGCCATCTTTAAGGAGATTACACAGGCTTACATGGCAAGGGCATTTTTAGAATCACTTCCCTTTTTGATCCATCACACCACTAAGGTCATTATCAACTCCACAAAAACCACTTCATAACCATGGTTCTCTTCTAAATAGTCTCACATCTGCAACTTTCTTTAGGTTCTGTCTAAAATGAAAACCAGGGCAATTCCTTTCAATTTAACAAACATTTATTAAAGTTCTTATTATGTGGTACTCATTATTAATCACATTTTTTCATATATATAGCTTATTTGTGCATAGTTCTCTGTATGTTGTCTCTCCATTAGATTGTGGACCCCTCAGGGTCAGTTAATATCATTTACCTTTCTTTCTATCCTCAGTTTAGTTCAGTTTCTAACAGATAACAAATACTTAATAAATCATTATTGACTGATTGTCTGGCAGACACTGTATTAGTTACCCAAGATGCAAGTGCTCAAAGAGCTTAAAAGAGGGTGAGAGAGTAGAAGAGAGAAAAAAGTCAAGAAAGAGAGTTAAGTGGGAGGAAAGAGACAGAAGTGAGGTGAGAGGATAATCAATTAGTAGGGAGAAAAGAAGAATCATTCAACCATTAGGGGAAAAGACAGTTACTTAGCCATAGTTAGTAGGAGAAGGATATTCAGCAAGGAACTCTGAGAACATTTCAAAGTGGTTAGTCTGAGGGAAGAGAGCTGGCCTGAGTTAATCATTTTGATCCACCAGGAAAGCATCAGAACTCCTTCAGCAACTTGTGGCTGCTTTGTATTCAGGAAATGAGGAAGTAATGGCAAGAGTTGGAGTCCCTCAAGTCAACCAAATCTCAACAATTATCTTAATACCTTTAAAAAAACTTCTTACCTTCTGTCAAAGAATCAATATTATATCGTTCTAAGGCAGAAGAGCTACAAGGGCTAATCAAATGAAGTTGGGTGACTTGCCCATGGTCACACAGCTAGGAAGTGTCTGATGACAGATTTGAACCCAAGATCTTCCATCTTCAAGTTTGACTCTCTATCCACTGAGCCACCTAGCTGTCCCTGGGTATCTTTTAAGGAAAACTTAAAATATACATATTTCAACTGATATTTGAAGAAAACCAGCGATTTTAAGAGGTGAAGGTGAGGAGCCTGTGCAAAGGCATGTAGATAAGAGATGAAATACTATGTGTGAGGAATAGCAAGAATACCAGTCTGGTTGGATGATAGCACGGATGAAGCCAAGTAACATATGATAAGACTTGGATAGGTGGGTTGGGTCCAATACGTGAAGGGCTTTAAATAAAGCCCACTGCATTTAAGTCTCCCACCTACAAGAATTAATGACATAACATTCTTTCAGATATGGCTCATGGCCAAGTTAATTGCATTTTTGGAAATTCTAGCCTACTATTAGTCTGAGGGTGCCAAGTGATATGTTTTTAAGGCTCTCGTATCATTTGACACACCTTTTTTAAACAAACTATGAATACCTTTGTGTTACTTCTTGTAGAGACACATATCCAGAGTGGCACAAAAAATCCATTTCAGAATACACCATTTTCATGCTTATCTCTCCATGGAAAATAGCTTTTTTTTTTTTAAGGGAAAGAAAACTGCAGAGATAAGATGGCTAAACTCTGATTTCTGCTGAAGCAGCTGTTGATAGAAATGATCCTGGATGCTCCAGGCTGCTTGTTCTAACTTTGGAAATTGTTCTACCTGCTGACTTTTAGCTTCTCTCTTGACTTGATGGCTGTGGATAATTTGGGCCTCTGGCTATGAAACATGAACCTGTCTATCTGCATTATTAATGGATTCTATACAGAAAGGATGAGCTAACATGGGCTCTGGTTACTTTTGCCAAGGGACCAAAGAGAGAAGCTATTTCTTGAGATGGAAAAGGGCAAGGAATGAGCCTGTTGTGAAGGTTGAACGCCAGGTAATGGCAAGTCCAATCCCAATCTGAGTGCTCAAATCCTATTCCCTGAAAGGGATGGGGATCATGACTGTACAAGAGAGGAGGATGACATACTTACCAATCAAGTGCCTGCTACATATCAGGGAGCTCAGCTAGGCAATGAGGAAATGAAAATAGAAAGGAAATAGTCCCTTGACCTAAAGGAACTTAAATTCTATTGAGGGAAACAGCATGTACATACATAAGTAATGTGGAGCCAGGCAAGGAAATGTTGGGCACCAGGTATAAAACATAGAATACATATATTTTTACAAACACACTAACCTCCATATCTTATTGCTACTAGCTTTTTTTAAGTGTCTATCTCTCTCCAGTCCATAAGCTGTCTGTAGTATGACTTTCTCTCTCTGAAGTTATGAATGGTGAGGCAAATCTTCCTCTAATTAGCTCTTTGTCCCCAGCTGCACTTTGGGTGAAGAAAACCTGGTTCATCTCCCTTTTAGGAAGACCTCCCTTTTTTTAACTTCATGTGAACCATTTGTAGGCTTCGTCAAAAATCACTATAAATGATCAGATTCTTCATGAGGAATTTCTAGAATCAGAAAAGTACAATTTTTCACTTTCAGGATATAATGGCTAAACCTAGCAGAGCAGTCTTTTCCCTTGTTAATCCTTCTTCCCACTCTTAACAGAAAATAGAAACTAAGTTGTTAGACAGGTAAATAAAGGAAAATACTTCTAAGGAAGTAGGAGGAAGAAAGATGCTGTGGACTCAATTTCAGTATCCTACCAACTTCTAAAGCTCCCGGCTTCTAGTCAGGGTGCTCCCACTCTCACCATCTTTGCCCACACTCAGTCTCTCCATTCTCTTACTCTTCTGAGAGGGTTACATGATTTCTCAAAGGAAGACAGATCAAAAGAGAGAACTGGAGAATTGGACTTCTATGAATAATACATACATATTGGCTCTCAACCTTCCCTTCTCTACCAAGATTCCATAGTAACATCCCTGCAGAATGTGTGACATAGATACAAGATATTGACAAAATAAAGATAAGGTAATTTGGTGGGGGGCTAAGAAGGGGGCACTAAAAGCTAAAGGAGATCGAGCTTTAAAGACCTCCCATAGGAGGTGGTGATTGAGCTGAGCTTTGTGGGAAACTAGTGATCCTAAAGTACATTCAATATGGTACCTGAGCAATCAGGTCAGAGTCCTGCCTATGGGAAACATAGCAGGTGGCTTCTCTACCCTTCACGCAATCCGGTTCAACTCGACAAATGTCTACTAAGAGATATGGAAAGCATTGTTAAGGCTGGAGATACAGAGAAAAAAGAAATAATTAAACAGAACCAGTTCATGAAATATTAGCAGCTGTTGCCCATGTTCATACACCATTAGCAGCAACTACCAGGCATCCAGAGCAATGATCCTCTCAACTATTCCTCTGAGCTAATGAGTATGACACAAGATAGAATGTGACAAGGGCAAAGGAGAGGTCTCAGATGATGTTTCTTTTATTTTAAAGGACCTGTGATTTTATGCATGTAGGTAGCTCTCCATAACTAAACTCCTTTTACCAATGCAAATCAGTACCTACTTAGCAATTTATAGTCTTCCAGGGAGTTGCCTGGGGAAATGAGAGGTCAAGTAACTAGCCCAAGGTCACACAGCTCATATATGTCAGAGGCAGAACCTGTCAGAATCCAAGTCTTCCTGGCTCAAGACTGGCTCCCTCATCAGCACACCAGACTGGTTCTTTCCAGACAAGGTACTCTCAGAAAAAAATCTGAGCCAAAAGAAATCTTTGTTGATATCTCCCATATACTTAGGATTTTTTTTAAGTAGTTTTTTCTGTAGGATGAGGGTATCTCTTGTAGTCTTCATTTTTAATTATTCTTCAATTAACAAGCATTTTTCTTTCTCTCTCAGCATTCCTCCATTGAGAAAGAAAGAAAAATGAAAATCAAACAAAACAAGCCCTTTGTAACAAATATGCATAGTGGGTTAGTGTATTGAGAGGCAGGCTTAGAGACCAGAAGAAGCCTCAGGTTCAAATATGGCCTCAGACACTTCCTAACTGGGAGACTCTAGACAATTAACCCCACTGCCTAGCCCTTACTGCTCTTCTACCTTGGAACCAATATACGATATTGATTCTAAAATGGAAGGAAAAACAAAGAACCACTAAAGTAGTTAAAAAGAACAAGTCCTTAATCAGAACAAGGGAGACAGAGTTCTTACAGAGTCAAGCCCGTACATAACAAGGTTAGGCTCCGAGATCTTTATCTTCTGAAAAATACACCCCAAATGGCAAAGTCCATCACGGGACCCCAAGAACTTGGGGTCTTAAATACACTTTGGGGAATAAAGGAAAGGAAAGACAACTGATTGACTTACATGGATTTGGAAGGAAGAGTTCAGCCCTGGGAGACACCTAGATACAATGGGAGAAACTTTTAAGAGGAAAGGGGATTTAAGATTTGATTATATCTCCTACGGATGGCTGAGGTCATTGGGTACTTGAAGGTTTATTGCTCAGTCTAAGACAAACCTACCAATCCTATCAAGAGTGATTCAGTGGGCAGCTGGGTGGCTCAGACGATTGAGAGCCAGACCTAGAGATGGGAGGTCCTGGGTTCAAATCTGACTTCAGACACTTCCCAGCTCTGTGACCCTGGGCAAGTCACTTAATCCCCATTGCCTAGCCCTTACCACACTCTTCTGCATTGGAGTCTATACATAGTAAGGGGTTTAAAAAAAAGAGTGATTTTAGGTGTGCCTGATGGTTTCATAAAACAAAGTTGTCAGGGTCAAAAAATAGATGTTAGTTGTGTGGAAGGACCTCCCCAGCTGCAATCCCAAATTCAGGGATTGTTTGGATTTACAGGGTTTGTCTATTTTTACTACTTTCCTCATCTTTAAAATGACTAAATTAGACTAGATGGCCTTGGATGTTCCCTTCCAGTCCTGCAGCTACTATCTTATAATTCTGTTATCTAAATCTCTGTTTCTCTTCACAAAGCCTGGTTGATGTGATTACCTCCTCATTTGGACAAATGGGGAAAAGGTTGCATCATACAGCATGAGGATGCTGCAGACAGCCCAGAGAGGCCTTTTGGCCCTGGTTTCTGGAACACAAATGGTTTGGTCCCTCCATTTGGAAGTTTATGAGATCAAAATAAATTGTGTGTGTGTGTGTGTGTGTGTGTGTGTTTTGCTTTAGAAATAGACTTTTGAAAAATAAGTTTAAACACTGAGGGTTTAGGAACATAAATATTTTTTCCCTTACATAAAGGACCAATATGGTCTAATGAAAATTCTGCATTTGGAGTTAGAGAAACTGAGTTTAAATCCCAGCTCTGTTATTTACTAATTGAATAATCTTAGGCAAATCACCAGATCTCACTGGGCTTCAGTTTCCTCTTTAGTAAAATGTAATCCATGCAAGTAAATAGTAAATCCATGATCCCGCGGTACATATCCTTGAATCATGGTTGTGACTGCCATTCACAGAAACTCAGTTTGGAACCCTTACTCCCTGGTAGGGAAGACTTGATCAAAAGGAAAAGTCAGGGGGCAGCTGGGTATCTCAGTGGATTGAGAGTCAGGCCTAGAGATGGGAGGTCCTAGGTTCAAATCGGGCCTCAGACACTTCCCAGCTGTGTGACCCTGGGCAAGTCACTTAACCCCCATTGCCTAGCCCTTACCACTCTTCTGCCTTGGAGCCAATACAGAGTATTGACTCCAAGATGGAAGGTAAGGGTTTAAAAAAAAAAAGGAAAAGTCATTCCATTCCTTAAAACTAAACTCCAAGGGACCACGAGGTAGCTCAGTGGATAGAGAGCGATAGAGAGCCGAAACAAGAGATTAGAAGTCTAAGGTTCAAATCTGGCCCCTGACAGTCCTATCTATGTAACCCTGGGAAAGTCTCTTAACCCCATTTTTACTGATCTTCTGCCTGGGGACCAATACATAGTATCATTCAAAGATGGAAGGTAAGAGTTTCAAACAAACAAGCAAAGTAGACTCCAGATTGAACAGTGTGCTGCAATTGTTTCCTAGTCATCTAGAGGTAAAAAAACATATTCATTGACTGCTCTTCCAGATGCTGGTTACTTTTCTCCTCTTAGATTATACATCATCTTGAGGGATGCTGTAGACCTGGACTATAGCCTCTTGTCTGACTCTTCAAGACCCCTTTTGGGGTTTTCTTTCTTTCTGAGATACTAGAATGGTTTACTATTTCCTTCTCCAGATCATTTTACAGATGAGGAAACTGAGGCAAACAAGGTGAAGTGACTAGTCCAGGGTCACATAGCTAGTAAGTGTCTGAAGAAGGATTTGTACTGATTCCAGGCCTGATGCTTTATCCACTGGGTCACCTTGCTGCCTAGTTGTAACTCTAAAAGGATATTCAGCAGATTCGGATCACTAAATCATAGAAAGAATTAGTTTTATTATCATTTCCGTCATAGTCACAGACATCGTACCACTTACTCTCTGCTCCTGAAGTTGTCTTTAATACGCTTTTCAATGAGGCAGTGGAAAACAAGTTTACTTCCCAACACTTTTAATTAGATTACTAAAAACAAAAAAAATCATTTTATCTATCTATGCAACAACCTTCCAAACCCTAACCATAAAAGAGGTTAATATCTGAATTCCATTAAAAAGACAAAATGAGAATAATAATGATGATGATAAAAACAATAGCAGCAGCAAAGATGATAGCAGCAATAGCAGCTCCCAGGGAACTAGCCTCAGAGCCAAGAAGACCTGGACTCAAGTGTCTCCTCTCTAATTTACAGAATTTGAGTGTAGCTAGATGGTACCATAATGCATAGAGTGATGGGACTAGAGTCAGGAAGCCTTATCTTCCTGAATTCAAATCTGGACTCAGACACTAACCTAGCTGTGTGATCTTGAGCAAGTCACTTAACTCTGTCTGCCTCATTTTCCTCATTTATAAAATAATCTGGAGAAGGAAATGGCAAACCACTCCACTATCTTTGTCAAGAAAACTACCGATGGGTTCAGGGAGAGAGTTGGACACAACTAAAAACCATTTCAACATTTCCAACATAGAAGGAATATTTATGGTTCTTCTTCAAAGAAAGTTGTCTATTATGGGCAAAAACAAGATCTTGCTTCATTTTTCCCTCATTCATATACCCACCTTGGACTTTCTAAAGCTGAGAGGCCTATCAATATTAATCAACAAAAATTTATTAATCAATGTTAATAAGTGCCAGGAATCTCTAAGCACTAAAGATATAAAGATAAAAATGAAATCCTCCCTTCTCTCAAAGAGTTCCATCCACTCGCCTCATTTTGGAAGGATCTGGTCACTCATTCATGTATTCACACAACAAAATAAGTGCCTACTATGTGTATGAGGAGTAAGGGTGACATAGCAACGTATAAAATATACTCTGTTAGTACAATGATAGAAAAACTTGAAAGTATATGCAAGATATATGTAAGTGCTCACTTTGGCAGCAGGTACACTAAAACAGTCATGATACAGAAAAGATTCACATGGTCCCTAAGGAAGAACGACATGCACATTTGGGAAGTGTTCCATTAAAAAAATGTTATATGCAAAATATGTACAAGGCAAATGCCAAATAAATATGAAGGCCATTTGAGGTTAGAAGGAGCTAGGTGCTAAGGCTAGTTAGGAGCGGTTTCATGTAGACTTTAGTTCTTAACCTTTAAAAATACCTAGAGATTCTAGAAGGTCAAAATGAAGGATTACATTCCAAAATGGAGCCAGGCAACCTGTATGAGACAGATGAAATATGAAGTCTCCTGAGCAAAGAATAAGAAGAAGACCAATCTGGCTTGACTGTGGAGTACATGAAAGAATCATTTGTAACATGTTAGTTGACTGCATAGTATACTCTTTCCCAGTTTATATATTGTCTTCAGCCATTCTAAAGTCATTGTGCAGAAGACCAAAAGGAATAAACCTGCTTCTGGCTGCCAAAGACACATGAGGAGATACAGGAGAATTTGAGGACCAAGCAGAGGTACAGGGGATATCTAAAGAGTAGGCAGACCATTTAGAGGCAACCGTGGCTCAATGATTGGAGAATGAACCTGGATAAAGGAAGAGCCAAGTTCAAATCCATACTCCGACACTTCCTAGTTGTATAACCTTGGGCAAGTCACTTAACTTTTGATTGCCAGACAAAAGGATCTGCTAGAGAAAGAAATGACAAAGCAGTCTGATATTCTTGCCAAGAAAACTTCATGAATAGCTATGATCCGTGGGGTCAAGTCAGACCCAACTAAAAGGCTGAACAATAAGGCAGATCACTTAGGGATGGTCAAATCATAACAAATCCATAAGAAGACCTTTCATGCTCATACTATTAACCTAAAACACAGATGGGTAATACTATAGGCAATAAGACTTCATGGGATTTGCCAGATAATCACCTCTTGAGAAATACTGCCAGTTCCATAAATGTTATGTGGCTGATTTTTCAAGCATAATTTATTCCTTGCCTGGTCAATGGGGTAGAACACAGAATGGAATGAAATTATCACGATTGCCCTTGCTCTGCTGTTTTCTCATTTGCTACTAAATAGTTTTTGGTGCTCCAATTATGAATATTTCCAAACAACAGTTTCAAATGACATGGTTTGACAATATGATACACCGATGACGATTTTCCTATTTAATATGTTACCATTTTAATTTAAAATCATAGATTTTATATGTATCCTATGGTGTATTTTTATTGGTCCTTTTCCTACATTAAGGAAAAGACTCTCTGGGAGTAATAAATGTATCCCTAGATTGTGATTTTTGGAAGCACCAGGACCTCATTTATTAATCTTCTTCCAAGGC
The DNA here is from genome assembly GCF_027887165.1 of Monodelphis domestica. Classification (NCBI taxonomy): domain Eukaryota; kingdom Metazoa; phylum Chordata; class Mammalia; order Didelphimorphia; family Didelphidae; genus Monodelphis; species Monodelphis domestica. The sequence goes on from NC_077231.1 coordinate 75,249,474, forward strand.
TATTACTTGGTTTTCTGGGAATAGAGTAGATAATTGAAATTCACCAGAAATAAAAAGTAGAGATCTTATCTGAAGCAGTAATTTCATAGTACAAATCATAGGAGCCTAGATTTATATCTTGAAGGCACTTTTTTGGCTATCCAGTCCATCCACCCACCTCATTTCAAAAGAATTCATTCACTCAATAAATAGGTACCTACTATGTATATGGGAGTTATAAGTGATGTAGTGATATAGAAAACATTATCTTGGCCCTAAGTGAGGAGACAAATACAAGAAAATACAAGAAAAGGTAAATCATATTATTGGTTAGTATATGGATCAAATGAATAGAACAATTCAGAAAGGAGAGCTCACCATTGAATGTATAATTGAAAATCTGTTACCCTAAAAAAGAACTTCATTTCCCGGGAGCCCACTGACTTCCTGTCATTATGTACTTTCTGTAGACAAGGGATATTAGGCAGTGACATGGAATGCCCTGTCCTCTTGGGCTTGCAGCGAGCGTGGTGGTGGTAAGAGTAGGGATTTTAAATGAGCTAATCAGCCATGGGTCTTTATTTTGTATCCTCTTTTTTCCTTGATTTCTAATGATCATTAATAAATCCCTTAAAATATGATATTTTTATTTTTGAGATCTAATTTTAATTTTTACATTTTGGGCAACCACTAGTCAGAGAAGAATTTCTCAATTGTGGTTTTTGTTTTTTTTTTTTAGATAGCCTAGATAAAATCTTTTTAAGCCAAGTTTCTCATGCCAAGGTTTTTCACCCACCCACCCACCTACCCTCACAAACTCTGAGAAAACTCCAAACTCTCTTTGGAGCTGCTGCTTTACTTCTGCTGTCCCTACTTTTTGCTGAATTGTTCTCCCTACCAGCCCAGTGGTTTTAGTTTGAGACTCTTGGCAGAGAAAAGTTAAGTCCCTTCTCTTGCCCATCTGCCTGAGCCAGTGTTCCTCGCTACTACCTCTGGCACTGCTGTTGCTGATACTGCCTACTCCTACTCCTGCTCCTGCCCCTGCCCCTGGCCCCCAGCAATACTCCTCCTGATCTCCAGACCCACTCCTACTCCTGCTCCTGAATCATCATCTGCCCTGCCCCTGCCCCTGACTAGTGTTGCTGATTCTGTTGGGCTGCTGATTGCTGCCCAGAGAAGCTAGGAGTTCTTGGAGCCACTCTCTGGGCAGCTGGTAAAAACCAGGGTGTGCTTTCCTTAGACAACAATTAGCCTCCCCCTGTCCATGTGGCAGGGAAAACAAACTTCTCCCTAGCATTTTACTTCAGGGTAGAAGGGGAAGGAAGGAAGTTACTCTTCCAAACAGGAAGTAAATTACAAGCATGGTGCACTCTTTGAAAGAGCAGTGCATTACCTATTTCAAACAGCTTCCAGTTTTAAAGATTTTTTTTTTTCATGAGTGCACTGATCTTTTCAATTATCTTGCCTGAGATTCAGGGAATAAATTCATCTCCCTACAACCCTTTGTCATTTGGGCCTGCCCAGATTCCTTCACACTATGCTCAGCAAGGAATTCTCCCTTGCTATCAGAGATCCCAGGGCTCTGACAAAAGGAATCTAATAAGATAGAGAAAAGAGTTTTTAAAAGTTTGGAGGTGAAATTTAAGCCTTTTCAGACTCCATTGTTTTACAAAAGTCTGTATTTTATTGTATTTTGCTGATTGTCTACTTTAAAATTTAATTTTGATGTTTTAAGTTCATATATTAATGTATTCAATACTATTCTATTACACTGAATCAGTTTAATCTACTGTGTTTTAACTATTAAATATATTCTTTTACCTTTCCCCTATACCTATACTGAACACATATTATTGAATAAGCCCATAAGAAAAAAAAAACAGCTTTTTCTTCCATTTTGGCTTTGTTAATTGACACATAGATGATGAATGGACTTCATCAAAACTGGTTACAATTGCCTAAGATCCTTTGATGAATTTAATGAGCTAAATATCTTACATTGATTTTAACGGGTCTTCAAACATGAATTTTAGATTTTTTTCAACAACTCTGACTGATTACTTTGCCTACCTCTGAGTTATTTGTGACAAGAGGTAAAGGGTCCATTTTAGTAGCTGAAGTGAAGCACTATTATAATCCTCACCCCTGCATTTGTAAAAATGTGAACAGATAGGATATAATAGTCTCATACCAGAGTAGCTGGAAAGTTGTTCCTAGGGCATGGATGGCTCCCAAAAGGGGACATCTCTCATATGTAATTGTTAGGGGTAAAACTTATAGTTGGACTAAATATATTTTTAGTTGGTCACCAGGGATCTAAATTCTAAATTCCAATGAAATACTCAAGTCAGAATGGAAATTTATGGTGGTTTATTTATAATATAGGGAAGCTATAAAGAAAGAAAGAGAGGGAAAAGAAAGAGATATCTGAACTCCTGTTCAGAGGCCCCAGCCAATGTGGGGGTGGGTGGGAGGGGAGGAGGGAAGAGGATTAAATCTAGCATGGCTTCCAGCCAAGAGGCCTCCTCCAAGATGAGGAGCCTTGTGGGTGGCTGGTGCTTCCAGAAAGCCAAGGGAAAGGGAGTCCCAAGAGATGCCTCCAGAAAGACCAAGGAAAAGGGAGTAAGCTTTGCACTCACCATGTGACAGTCTAAAGGAAGCAGTCTGAGGTCTCACACTTGAGCTCCTCCACAGTCAAGTACCACTGCCAAGCTCCTCTCCCAGAAAGTGAGAAATATAAAGGCAGTTCTTTACATCACTTCCTGTGTCTCACATGTACCAATGGTGGCTTAAACTTGGCTTTGGACAGCCCAGGGGGTCAGTAACTTGTTTCTGATTTGTCACTTGCTAGCACATGCAGGTCAAAGATCTTCCTCCCCCACACTTAATCCTTAAGTGGGGGTGTATACATTTCTGGTTTCTAAAATTCTAAAGACTAAGCAGGGTGGAGTAAATCTAAGGGAATACAAAGAGAGCCATTATACAGTGCCCAAAAGCACAAGGTCAAGGAGACCAACCAATCCCAAAGAGGTTGATGAGAATCTGCACAGTGCCTAGGAGCACAAGGTCAAATAGGACCAAACCAATCCAAATAGGACTAATGAACTTCTAAGCCAATACAAAAGGACTTGAACCTAGTGTGAGACTCAAGGTTGCATCACTTGACATATGTTAAGACATTAAGACAAGGTACACCTTGTACCACACTCTTTGTGAAATATTCACAGACAAGTACAGAAGTCTGGCTATCATCCTGGCTCCCCTTATCCCTGAGAGTGAAGATAAAATTGGACAAGGGAATGACACTTTCCTATCACACAAAAATCTAGTCCTTTTTTCTCTCTTATAATATGGCAACTTTCTATGGTCTTGGCTGCAAATGGGTGAGTGAGATATTACTGCATTTTGTCCTACAGACTTATGGGACAGAAATCACTTTAATTGGGCTCTGATTCAAGGACCTGTTATAGGTTTATTTTCCTTTACTTAAAATTTTTACACATAAGACTTTGATAGTCTATATTTCATCCAGAAATTATCATTTCTCTTTTATTTTGATTTTTTTGATGTTTTTAATTTCACTTTCCAATTGATTCATATAACTCATAACATAGACATACATCCCTAAGTGATCCCTGTGTTTTTCAACACCCTCTTCAGGGGGGAATGTATTATTATTCTAAAATGCAAAGTTTAAATTGTATTTTTGAGAATAATTTTAGGATGAGAAACATACTACCTCTCCAAATCCAGAAAGTGAAGTGTTTGGAGAAGGCACTATTAAGATGCTTCCACCGACCACACACTGCACCAGTAGATCCAGAGTGCACTTTGGGATGTGGTGATTTGAACTGTGTGGGGTTGAATGCATTTGTTTTGTATGAATACTTTTATGCTGAAGGGGACTGCCTCCTAACTGGATTTTTGTCAATGCACCTAGCAATCATGGTTTTATTCTTTTCCCTTTTATCCCCAGATTACTGTAATTTAAAAGTTGATTGTGTTAAGTGATCAAATTGGGGAGACTAGCCTCCCAAATTGATCATCAGGGGGGAATGTATAATTGAAAACCTGTTACCCTAAAAAAGAACTACATTTCCCAGGAGTCCACCGACTTCCTGTCATTATGTACTTTCTGTAGACAAGGGATATTAGGCAGTGACATGGAGGGCCCTGTCCTCTTGGGCTTGCAGCAAGCATGGTGGTGGTGGTAAGAGTGGGGATTTTGAATGGGCTAATCTGTCATGGGCACGTGGTCTTTATTTTGTATTCTCTTTTTTCTTTGATTTCTAATGATCATTAATAAATTCCTAAAATAATATTTTTATTTTTGAGATCTAATTTTAATTTTTACATGACTCAGGTAGTTAGGAAAGTCCCATGGCAGATTTGAGGTGTCCCTTTAAGGAACTAGAGGACTTGAATAGGCAGAGAAGATGGGTAAAGGCATGTCAGGTGGAAAAAAGAAAATGAGTGAAGGTATAGAAATAGGAATGAGCATGGCATATGTGAGAACAGTGAGGAAACCAATTAGGCTAAAATGTAAGGATCATCTTGATTGGGCAGCTGAAACAGAAAGACAAGGAGTTTGTACTTCACTCTGTAAGAAGTAGGGGGCATCAATGGCTTTTACATAGAGGATAAATTAGAGGGGCAAAAATGAGAACATGGAAAGCAGAAAAGAGCTGACTAAAATAACCTGAAAGTAGATGCTAAGATCATAGATTTAGAGCTAGCATGGAGTTTGTATTGATAGGGACCTATGCGAGTGTGGTGACAGTTGGGAAGGAAATGGATAAATGAATGGAAGAGATACTATAAAATAAATGACCAACAGGATTTCAAAAAAAAAAATAAATATTGGGGCTAAGGAAGAAAGAAAAAACACAAACAGCAGAGAAAGCATTGAATTCAAAGACCTCAAATCCTGACTCCACCTGACCTTGTTTCCTAATTTGTAAAAATGAGGATGGTGGGCTAGATCTGAGGTTTTCTAAAGCTTCAATTGGCTCTTGAGTCCATTTCTTTTTAGAGAGATAGCTGTAAAAATATTCACTAGCACATCTTCTAAAAGCAAGATGTCTTCTAAAGTGTCTTCAAAGGATTATATTGGCATGGCTTATATGATTTATTATAATATCATTATTTATTATAGTATTATATAATTTGACTGAAGAGGAAAAGTGGCTAGTCCTTCTGTCTGGCCTTCAAGTTGTTGATAGATGCTTTCATCTTCATAGTCTTTCTCAACTTTGCCCTTCAGGTGTCCCCAAGAATATTACGTTTTTCTTAGGCACTAACTTCTAGTCCACATCTTGGGGAACAAGATGTATCTCTTGAAACTTGCTGGGGGGGCAGCTAGGTAGCACAGTGGATAGAGTTAATCAGGAGGAACTGGGTTCAAATATGACCTCAGACACTTCTTAGCTATGTGACCCTGGGCAAGTCACTTAACCCCAGTTGCCTAGCCCTTGCAGCTATTTTGTCTTAGAATTGATATTAAGAGAGAAGGTAAGAGGTTTTTAAAGAAGAAAAATCTGCTGAGGTGAGGTAATAAAGGAGAAATGTTCCCCAGCATCTCAGAGAAGGACTTTCTTCAGCTTTTCTAACAATTTCTCCTACCATATTGTTGGCTCAATGGAGAACTCATGATTGTAAATAGAAATAAAAATCCTTTTTGATTCATCTCAAGCCTCCAGCTGTTTATCCTAGGACCCCAAAATAAGAAGTAGTCTTTATATAACACTTTCATGCTTACAAAGCGCTTGGTATAGACTCTCTCATTTGGCCTTTACAATAGTTCTATGAGACAGGTGTTATTATTATTATCCCTATTTTAGAAAAGAATTGAGGGAATAAATTACCGAGTCACACAGCAAGTAAATGTCTGAGGCTAGCTCAAAACTCAGATTGTCCTGATACCAAGTCTGATACTATATCTGTTTAGCTACTTTAGTCATTTTCAATTGTGTCTGACTCTCCATGATCCCATTTGGAGTTTTCTTGGCAGAGGTACTAGAGTTGTTTGACATTTCCTTCTCCTGCTCATTTTACAGATGAGGAAACTGAGACAACAAGGTTAAATGATTTGCCTAGACTCACACAGCTAGGAAGTATCTTAAGCTGTATTTGAACTCAGAAAGATGAATCTTTCTGACTTTAGGACCAGAATTCTATCCCCTGTACCACATTAGAAACCCATTTATGCTATCTAAAAGTCCATAAATCAAGATTTCTCTCGGTGTCCCAGGAATTCCAGAGTCTCCTTCTTAGATGCTTTCCCAAGGAGACACACACACATACACACACACACACACACACACACACACACACACACAAATACATACATACTCACAAAGAGTGAATAACACCTTATGAAAATGAGATGGGTTTTTCTTTTTAGGACATTTAGAAAATACAGAAGTAAACAGACTATTTAAAAAAATTGAGGAATGAGATATATAGGTCCAATGTAGGAGTCAACGTAAGAAAAGAGATGAAGAAGTAGGAGTTTCATCTTTTGTAGTTCTTACCATACAACGATAGCTACAAATCTCTTCCCAGAATCTCACTTCTGATTTCTTTTTTGGGGGAAGTGGGGTGGGGTTGGGGGAGAGGGCAGAAGACGGTGCAGCAATTAATGGTAATACTGAATTCCTATCTTTTCATTCTCCCTTCTGTTATCTTCTATGTACTCAAAGGCTGTGAGAAGGGTTGGCAGCAGTACCCTCTTCCTCCATACATTGTCATGGCTTGAATCTCTCTGTTGCAGCAACATTGAGCTCCAAGGACTTTTTATTGCTCTTCAGTGTGCTTGACTCTCTCTGAAGGAGGATAAGTGGTGAATTCTATCTCTTTCTCAAAGTCTCGGAAATCCCCAAGGTTCAAGTAATTAACCATTATTGAGCCTCCATTTTAGTCTGATCATAAGATCTTATGATTCCAAGAATTTGTGATTAGAAGAATGATAGGGCAGATAAACAAGCAAGACCAGAGGGTGAATTTTGAATCTGTTACCTTACAAGCTACCATCCCCAACACAACTATGATTCCCAGTAAAACTACAATTCCCAGAACTCCACTCACTTCCTGTCATTATGTGCTGACATAGACAGGATATAAATTCTGTGGAGTTCTGTCTCTTGCTCTCTTGTCTTCCTGTCGCAGCTTTGGTGGAGTGGGCTTTTTGAGCAGATAAAAAAAAGAAAAAACAGTCACATGGCTCTATTTTGTCAGATAATAAACTTTACAAAAATAATGCTTGGACATATTAGACATTAATTTTAAATCCTACAAGAGAGATGCTGATAATTGATTTAGATGTGGAATAAATGGACTCCTGGGACTGAAGGGACTTTAAGGCCAACTTAGTCCAACATCATCCCAATAAAATAATATCACCCTCAATATCTCTGAAAAGGGACCAACTTTCTCCCATGACAAGACACTCACTACCTCTAAAGACAGCTCCCTCCATTCTAGACAGTTCTAATTGCTTGTGTTATTTTTCTTATATTAAGTCAAAATATGCCAATGTCTCATTTCATAATTCTGCCCTTCAAAACTCTACAAAGGAAGTCCAATTCCTTTCCAAGATGACGTCTTTTAAAGTACTTGTCCCACCCAAGTCTTATCTTAGCATCTCTAGCTTTTTTTTTTCTTTTTAACTCATGTGGCATATTTCCAATTCTTTCAATGACCTGGTTACCCTCTAGTTCTTCAATGCCACTGGATATTATCACAGAGCACCCAAATGGAACTTTTTAGTAGATAACTGGAAATATGAGCCAAACTCACACCAGGATAGAACACAGAGATTCTGCAGTCATCCATGTGATAGTTTTGTGTTTCTGTGGCCATTTGGAGAGAATGGACCTATCTGTTCTTTTTTTCAAAATGGCAAACAACATAACTTGATGCTAAGTCTATTGCCCTAGATATCCTGTTATTCTGAAATAGCTAATATCAGGGTAGACATAATGTTGAAAATGGGTGCAGGTGGGACTCTAGTCCATTGTGATTGGCTTTATAAGTCTAGATAACAGGGAAGTGGAAAATTTTCTTTGCCAAGCAGATTAAGTCTTTAGTAATAAGACTCTAGATAGCTATGAGAGTTAAGTTGACTTTGTTGTACATTGCTTCAGCTTTTCAGAATAGAAAAAGAAGTGGGGATTGATGAGTGTGGTCAGAGGGAGGAAAGAGAAGGAAGAGAGAAAGAAAATAAGAAAAAGGGAAAGATGAAAAGGACATGGAAAGAGATAGGAGGAAAAAGGAAAAGAGGTTGAGGAAAAGATAGAAAAGAAAAGGCTAGTGGAAAAGGATAAAAGTAGATATGACAGAAATGGTGAAATTGGTCTATAACCTGGTTTAAGAAAGAAATAATTTCTTCTATTGAATTTCCTGTTTACTGATTTACTACTAATTAGGTTCTTCCCTCTTTCTTGGGTGAAGTCCTCTGTGAAAATGCATAACTGATCCATGCATTATCTACTATATATGACAAAGTTCACATTACTAGAAATGTGTGTCTGCTTATTGCAATGGTTCTTTAATTGTGATCTCTAACTTTTTCTTAGTTAAGACAGTAATCACCTTCCCTGATTTCCATCAGTATCCCAGAGTTTGTCCTCATTTAAGGCCATTCATTGTTGTTAGTCTCTAAAATTTAAGCATCTTAGTATTCCCTTACTAAAGTCTTTTCTTTCTAATTCTTGCAGCTGACTTATTTCCAGAGAACCAAGCTCTCTCTGTCAGTAGGATCTATTGAGTATTAGTAAGTAGAGATATTCTGCTCACTTATGGTATGTTCTCAAGAACAAATATTAATTTGGCCCTCATAGGAATTCCTAAGATTTCATGACCTAGAAAAGTACATGAATTGGCTTAGTAGGTTTGGGCTACACTTCCTGTAGAGTACTTGAAGTTGAATCATTATTCTATAATCCTCCTTTGTTATCCTATTACCCTCCTTTGTTTTCATGTCAAATGGTAAAAATTCTTTTTCAGAACTTTGTCTATTCTCTACTATCCATAGACTTTAAAGGCAGTAACCCTTACATTACATAACAAAAAGAAACTATGGTAGGAAAATTTATTTTGATACTTCAAGGCAGAATGTATACAATGCTAAAACAAAATAGGATTTCAGTTTTCCCTTATTAGAAAAATCTCTTTCTCAGCTTAAGGAGACTCTCAGATAAGATACTAATCCATTTTATACTTCAGGTGCCTACTATTACATTTGCTTATTCTCAGCATCTTTGGTTCTCTGAATCAGAGAACTACAGAGGATTTGGATCTCAGATTTGGAAGGAACCTCATTGTTCATTTTGTTCAATTCATACCCAGGTAAGAATTCCCTTGATAATGTCCCTGGAAAGTTGTCGTTGAGTCTCCACTTAAAGAATCCCTGGGACAGGAAATAACCTACATCTAGAGGCAACCCACTACATTTTGAAGAATTCTTCATTATTATGTATCGTTTTCTTATACCTATCAAAACTCTGAAATTTCCATCCATTATTCCTAGCGCTGTCCTTTTTAAGTCAATTAAAATAAATCTAATTCCTCTGCCATATGACAGCCCTTTAAATACTTAAAGAAAGATATCACCCTACCCCCAAACTCCTCTCCTCCTCTGCATACTCCCCCCCCCACCATAAAAACTTCCCTTAACATAGCTGGAGCTAATCATCCATAATTCCTTCAACCAATCTTCCTGAGAAATGGTCTGTGTTCACTTCATGGACCACCTCATCTGGAAAAACCTAAACTTGTCAGGTAATTCTGCCTTACCCTGTTATTCCTATAAAGCAACCATAAATATTTACTAAGTGATTACTATGTGCCAAGCACTATGTTTAGCACTGGGGATACAAAAAAATAATAATTAAGCCATCTTTGCATTCAGAAAGCTTACATTCTAGCTAGAGAGACTACATTTACACAGAAAGTACAAAATAAATACAAATGTATTACAAAGTTTTAGAGGGAAATTAGGAATGGGAGTCAGGAACAGAGAGGGATAATTGAGAATTGAGGGGGGGTATTTTAACAGAGCTCTGAGGGAAAATAAAGATTCTAAGAGCCAGAAGCAGAGGAAATGCATTTCAGGCATGAGAAATGGTTTGGGCAAAGGTATGGAGATAGGAGATAGATTGTCATGCATTATAAATAGCAAGAAAGATAATCTGACTGGACAAGGAGTGAGTGAGAAGGGAGTTATGTAGAATGTCTGGAAAGGCAGATTGTAGCCAGGTTGTGAAAGGTTTCTAATGCAAAGCAGAGGAGTTTGTATTTGAGGTAATCAGATAGTAAGTGGTTTTCTGTCTCTAAAACCCCAGCACCCTTGACTTCCTCTTACTTCTGGCCGCCAGTCTTTTCCAAGACATGTTGTCATTCTTATCTGCCAGTTCTCCTTCTTCATGTTCCATGTGTTATGTGTTTCTATAGGTGATATTTCCCTTGTGTATCCCTTGGGGATGGGGCAGAATGATAAATCTGCTCTTTGTTAGAAGTCACCCATAATCAGTTTATAGAGATCTGGCTACAGAGATGAAGCTACAATGGGTCTGTCTTTACGGCAGTCTCCATTATCATCAGGAACATCTTCTGTTTTCTTTTGGGGCCAGCTTCACATCCTCTTTTTAATCAGTCATATGTTTCAACTTGTTTCTGGTTCCCCCAATCAAGAAAGACAGTGACATCACCACCACCTCCCTCTGTTTCAGAAAGTCAAAGATTATTTTTGTTTTTCTCCTCTTTTTTTTTTCATTTCCTTAACCATCTGTCCCAATGTCCTATAGACTTGTGGGACATAAATCACTTTAATTGGACCCTAATTTAAGAACCTGTTATGGATTTATTCTTTTTTTGCTCAGACATTTTTATATACATAAATTTTGATATTTTGGCTTTAATTTTGATTTTCTTTTCTTCCAAAGTTTATTTTTTTCTTCTATTTGTGTTTTCGGGGCGGGGTTGACTCTTGACTCATACATCCCATAACTCAACCATGTATCCTGAGTTGATCCAGGTGTTGGTCAACACCCTCCTCAGGGGTGATTGTATAATTTTCATGAAATCCAAGACTTAAAAAAATTTTTTGTGAGAAAAAAATTCAGGAAAAGAAGCTCACTAACTCCTTGAATCAAGAAAATGAACTGTTTGGAGAAAGTGACATAAAGAAACCTCCACTCTATCTGAAGATCCAGAATGAACTTTGGGATATAATTGATTGAATCAAAGGGGGTTGAATACACTTATTCTGAATGTAAACTTTTATGCCAAAGGGGACTACCCCCTAAAAGGCTTTTTATCAATGAGCCTAGCAAGCATTGGTTTTGCGCTCTCTCTCTCTCTCTCTCTCTCCTATTTCCCTCTTATCTCTAACTGTTGTATTTCCTCTTATGGTGCAATATTGTATGGGAAGTGTTTGTGGGATCCACCTCTTATCCTCAGAAGGTGTAAATCCTTATCAAAGGATTTGCAAGTTTCTGACTGATTGAGTTAAAAGGTTAGAACTCTCCAAGTAAGTGACTTGTGAAACCCCTTACTTAGTATTAAGTAGGGGTATTTAAGCTCTACTTCCAACCAACTTTACCAAAAAAAGAGATCAGATTTACAAAGCAATTTACAGATTCTCTCCATTTAGATTTCCACTACCCAGGTTCTGCTAGCTCATTTACTCATTAGGCAGTTCTAATTTTACTCTTCTTCATATATGACACTCCATTAGGTTGCACTGGCTATCCCCATGTCTGGAATTCTATCTCTAATTTCATCTCTTAATTTTCCCCATATCCTTCAAACTTAATTCAAGTACCACTTTCTCTGTGAAGTGTTTCTTAATTCACCCAGCTTCTATTGTCCTCTTTCCAAATTGCCTCATATCTCTTTGGTGTGTGTGTGTCTGTGTGTGCGTGTGTGCATACATACATACATATATATATATTTATATATATATACATGTGATATACCCATGCACCCCCAAATATAAATCTGTACCTATACACATTTACACACATCGATATACATCTATCTGTATGTATATGTATATATACATCTATATGTATATGTATGTGTGTGTGTGTGTGTATGTCAGTTTCTGCTGATTTAATTTAAATTCTCTGGTGACAAGAAGTGTCTTCCTTTGGTCTCTGTATTCCCAGTCTCTAGAACAATGCTGGCATATGGTAGGTACTTAATAAATGTTTGTTGATTAATCAATTGATTCACTTCCACTCTGACCACTTCCAGGACCTGGATTCAGCTCAGTTTTCCTTGACCTTTTTATAAAAGAACATGGGTCTCTTGTGTTTTGAAGCATGAAAATTGGAGCTAGAAAAGACCCCTCTAGTATAACATCCATATTTTAGGGATGGGGCTATTGGAATCCAAAGAGTTTTAGATAATGTACTCAAGATCACCCAGGCAGTAGATCAAGGGAACATAGAATCATAGATTGAGAGCCTGAAGGGACCTTAGATATCATATAGTCATTTTATAGATGAAAGTTAAATGAGCATCTGAGGCCACACACCTGGTGTCGCAAGAGGTATTTGTCTCCCTGACTCTTAGCCTGGCACTCTATCTACTGTTATACAGACATGAAGAGAGAGAGGTTTTGCAGGACTTGTAAACCAAGAACCAGGGTTCCAACAGAATGTTCCCAGGAGTTGGCAGTTTGAGCTGACAGGGGGAGGGGACAGTAAGTCACTCTCTTTCCCGGGAGGTTCGAACTGGCTGAATGACTCTGGTGGGGCTGACTTGGTTTTTGGACTTTGTCTCTGTCTCTCTGACTCTGGGTAGTTGAAACTGACAAGAAGGAGAAACTCGGCTTTTGAGTTGCTGGTTTATATGAGACTTGAGCTGACCAGAAGAAACTTAGAGACTTTGAACTTTGTTTCTCTCTGGAGTTGAAGCTGAGAAAGGAGACCAGCCAGGCTGAAGAAGAGACTTTTCTTGGTGAAGAAGAAAGAAGATTTTGAACTGCTGTTGTCCTCCATCTCCCTAACTGTTTGAGTCACACTTGTGACTCCACAAACCCTCAATTTTACCTCATTTAGATTAGGGAAACCCTCATCCCTCTTACCTCAGTTTCCCATTCTATTATCCCAATAAATCCCTTGACTTGAAAAAGGAAAAGAAAAGAGAATCTTTATACTTTACTCAAGTGGGGAGGGAAGGAGCCAAAGGCTTCAAGAAGAACTGGGTGGAGAGGTTTGGTTAAGGGAGGGAGTGAAGGAGGAAGGAGATTAGGAAATAGATTGATCCATCAGCCATCAGTAGGGATCAGTAGACAGACCCCAGAGTAAACCTCAGAGCAGTCCTCTGTGTACCAGCATCCCTGTGTGGCAGCATCCCTAAGCATTTCTCTGTTCTACCTCTATTACAAATAAGCAGCCTTAGGTTCCTATAGGCAGCCCTCTCTAGACACAGTCAGCCAGAGAACAGTAGTCATTTCAAGAAGAAACAGTTTCCAGTCAGTTTACTTCTTCTATTTCAATCACTTATAATTCTCTCTCAACTAACTTCTTCTGTTTCACTACTATGTCTCTATAATTGTTACCAATAAAACATGTTAGCAAATTGGCATAGATATACATATTTATAAATATTTTTGTTGATCTGCATTCATGAAGGGAATTTTCCTCCCCAGGAATTCACTTCATCAGAGCTCAAACTGCTACTACAGGCCACATGCTACACACAAAAAGTAGGATTGAAACCAGATTAAAATGTAATTAAGAAATGTTTAACAAAATAAATAAAAATACAGTACAACATAGTTAATATTAATTTGTGGTTTTATAAATCAATATATGGCATCAGCGATTCTTTCTGTTTGAGATTGGCACCACTGCTGTATACCAATAAAATCAGTTTTTTTTAAAATACAGATTACCACTATTTAACTCAGAAATTGTCAAATATTGATTTAAAATTATGTCAATGACATGCTACTGATTTTCATCAGCAGAGGAGTTTTCAAATAACATGTAATCCCACCCCTCACCCCCATCAAGATCATGAGTTCTAGACTGATCTAATCTTCTCCCCCCCCCAAAAAAAAAATAAATTCATAGTTTTAGCTGTTCATTTGACCTTGAAGGTGTTGGGTGGAAGGGAAAATGTGAGACAATAGATCTTTATTTCAACAGAAAACAGACTTAGTAATTGTTACTCAAATGATTCTTCACAAATATTTGAAGATTAAAAGAGGTATTGTTGTTTGATACCATTTTCGTTTTTTTTCCAAACTCTGCAAATTTGAGTTTGCTCTAAGCAAGGACTGCTCTGCTTAGTGTTGATTTCAGCCATGACTGGGCATAAACAATCCTCAACTCATCAAAGAAAAGGAACCCACAAGTCACACAGTTCACAACTATTGGTCAAATAGGAAATTGTTTCTCATGCATCTCCCACAGTAAAGAGTGGTGTGATCTAAAGAGTATCAAAACTATTTTTGTGTGTGTGTAGAGAGAGAGGGTTTTGTTTGTTCAATTGTCTGTTTGTTTGATTTTTTATTTTTACTATCATGCCCACATGTCCAATATTGAGAGAAGAGTATATCTTCATGTGATATAACCCTAGACTAGAATAACTGCCCTATTTTACTCCACATATGTTTATATTTTCCCTGACAAATGAAGTCATTTCTAAGTAAAATTTGTTCTTAGCTTCTATAAGAAAAGTATTTTCCTTAGAAAAGCTCTAGAGAATCTGCACTATGATTTCATTATTATGCTTTAGAATCTGACAATTATTAAGTTTCTCCCATATGTAAGGCTTGAGGAATAAGTGGATCCTTATGATGGGACTTTTGTTCAATCTGCTGATCTTTGTAGCTGTGGGTGGGTTTCTTATGATTATTTTTTTATTTTACATCTCACATATTTATACTGTTTATTCTCCATGATGTTTGTTAAACATATCCTCCATGACTCTCTTTAAACACTATAGTCAGTTTCACCCTGTATTTCCCCCTTTCTTTAGGTGGCTTCCAGATCTAAATCTAAAATCTGATATAATCTCTTTTTTTTTATTATTATTATATTTATTGATGTCAGTTGTTTTTCAGCTGTGTCTGACTCTTCATGACCCAATTTGGGGTTTTCTTGGCAAAGATACTGGAGTGGTTTTCCATTTCCCTCTCCAGATTATTTTACATGCAAAGAACCATGAGTGATTTGCTCAGGCTGAGTCTGGATTTGAACTCATGAAGATGGAGCTTCCTGATTCTAAGCTCAATATTCTATCTATTGAACCACCTAATGGCTCTGATACATAGAAGTATTTAAAAAATGCTGGTTGATCAATTAACTGAATCCCTAAGGCCCAGTCCCAGAAGTGAACACATGTTCTACATGTCATCTGGCCAGGGAAGAGGACAATGGAAAGATTGGCTCCCTTGTTTTGAAAGCTGTGCTTTGGTAAAGGTAGTCTAAGATTGCATTAGCTTAATAGGCTTCCATAACTCACTAATGACCTTACAATCCATTAAAACTATTAAATATTTTTTATTTGAGGCATTATTTTTGCTACACTTCCATAATATTATACTTGTTAGGTTGATTTTGGACCTTGAGGCAATATTCTCTATTCATTTCTAGCAGATATCAGTTTTTTAGATTCATTTCAAAATTCTAGCCCATCAATTGCCTTCCTTCTAATTAGCTACCCCACCCCCAATCTTTCCCTGAGTTTTGTCTCAGTAGCTAAAAATCACTACTGTCGTTGGGATCAAAAAACAAGTCTCTCTCTGCCTATTGCAAACTGGATTCAACCTACCTTTGCCATTTTATTACTCCTCTTAATCCTCTTTATAGTCCAGCCAAACTGGCCTTATTAATGTTGTTCCCACATAATATAACCTTCCCTTTTCCCACTTTTCTTCTTTAAATCTGGAGTTTCCTTCAAAGTTCAGTTTAAGTATTACTTTCTACAAGAAGCCTTTCCTGAAAACCCAGCCATTACTGCCCTCCTCCCCTAAATTACCCTAATAATTCTTTAGCATTTATTTACACATGTATTTATTTATATATATTATCCAAATTATATGCATATATGTCTATGTTGCATTTATTTATATGCATACATTCTATCTCACTGTGAAGGCAGAAACTTTTCATTTTTCTTATCTTTGTTTCCCCAATACCTAGCCTAGTGTCTAGTATATAATAGACACATCATAAATATATGTTGGATTGGATTGACCCTAATATTAAGTCATTAGTGACAAAACTTTGTTCTTAATCATTCAAACCAGTTCCAAATCCACTTAATTATATTTTTGTCTACTTTGTCTCCATCTTGTTGACAAGAACAGAATGAGCTTTTATTAAGATCATTGTTTGAAGACCGTTTTCCTTTTTTACCTATAACTCAGTTAGCCCAAATGTAATTTCTGAAATATTATGTGTCTTGCTCCACTTACTTAGTCTAAAGAACACATCTTTTCCTTTTCTTATTTCCTATTTCTTCCTCCTACTCCCTAACCCCCAATAAAAGAGACTACTCCAGAAAATAATGTATAAGTCAAAAGGAATAGGAGCACCAAAAACCATGAAACATTATAGGAGGGAAGCTACCCTAGAATAATGAGTTTCCTTGGGCATGTATTTTGTCCAAACATATCCTTTCCACATTAGTTCCCTGACCATGCACTTTGCTTATAGCATATGTAATGTATATAATGCTTGTAATTCTTCTCCCACTGGAGGTATAGCAATATATGGGAGAGTAAGACCTTATATACGAGGTGAAATCTTTTCTCACTTATTATGTAATCTCATTTCATTAAATGTCTTTTGCTTCAAATGAGTATCTCTCCTAGTTTCCTCCTAGAACTGGTTTCAAAACAAATATCAATGGGGGCTCATAAGCTATGACTTTTTAGAGGAAGCTGACTCAAAAGGAGTTTTAAACCTAGAGTAGCTTTCATTGGCCCCATGATTGAGCCCAAGATACATTGTTTTATAAGATTCAACAGAACATTTACTACCTATTCTACCTACCAACACTACTATATGCAATGTATTATGCAATGGAAAATTTACCTGGCACCAAATTATACTTCACTTGAAAGACATATTGGCTAAGACTTTTCCCCTGGATAAATGCAGGGAGAATGCCATCTGTAAGAGTATGCCACACCCAGGGTTTAATACATTTTCCCAAACTCTGCCTATCCCATCATAATAGCTACTTTCCCTTCCAGATAGTAAGTTCTCATCATCCTGTATTTACTCAAATGAGAACAGAGTAAAACCACAGCCAATTCAGAGATGGGACATAGGTAAAAAAGAAAAGGGGGGAAAAGTCTTAAAATATGGCTTTAGTTTGTGGTAGTCTGTGACCACAAACCGTAGTCTGAGAAATAGGATTTGTCCTCAATTTCTAAGTATGCAAAAAAAAACCCTGTTTCTTCTAAAATAGTGTCATTTCAGTAGAGTAGAATAATTACCAGAATGGAAGTACAAGAGTAACATGAAACTCGGAAGAATGTATTAAAAGTGGTTAGCACAAGATTCATTCAGATGACCACTATGCCATCATTTATGAAGATTCCTTATAGGATCATAACTCTAGAGCTGGAAGGGATTCTAAAGGTCATCTTGTCATTAGGAAACACTGTTAGTTTAGGGAAAGGAAAATAGGCATTATGCTTTGGGGTGAGAGGACAATAGTTTAAATCTTGTATCTGCAACATACTTTCAGTATGACCTTGAGCAAGTCACTTAATCTCTCAGTGATGGGCAACCTTTTGAGCTTGATATGTCAGAATTTGCCAAAAAAAAAAAAAAAAGCATAACTCAGGTGGTGTGTCACTTCAAGGAAAAAAACCCCACAATTTTATGATATTTATAGTTTAAATAACAAAAATGTATAATTGTAATATATAACTGTATTTAATAATCCAAAGCCTAATTATTTAACTTATCTGATTAGTGACTTCTTTGTTCATCTGTCAGTCAGTTCCTTTTGTTGGTCTTGATATTATTTAACTTGTGTGAGGTGCCGTTAATTAAGATAAGTGAGAGGAAGGGGGGATTCTTGAACTAACCTGCCTATTAATGACTTTTTTGTTGTTGAATTTCATTGGCTAAATCTTCATTGGAAGGTTGGTATTTTGTACACTTCAAGCCCAAGCAAGCGCTACTAACTTCATCTGTCAATCTGTTTCTTTTGTTGGTTTTGATATTATTTAACACTGAGAATAAGGTCTCACAAAAGTACATAGAGGGGAAAATTGTGAGTAAAGCCATTGCTATATTTTTCAGGGTGCTAAAAGTGTCTGGTAATTAGTTCCAGGAGCTCCTCCTTTGTAAGTGGGTTGAAGCCCCTCCCAATCTTCCCCCTGGTTCTGCCCCATCCCATCCCTCCCCAGCCAGCTGGCTCGGGGGCACTGTATGAGCAGCAGCTGTCACCCTGCCTGCCCATGGGTGCTCCTTCTACTAGTGAGCTCTTCCTTCCCACCCCTGAGGGAACCCCTTCCCACCCACAGGCCCCAGTGACCTGCCTTGGGCTGCCCACCACTTGTCCCTCACCCCCATGGCCAGCATATGGAGCAGCACCCCCCCCCAACCCCACCAGGAAGGGGCATGGCCATGGCCACGACTGCTGGCGCATAGCTCCCTGGGTAGCTCCCAGGCCCCAAGACACGCTGAGCCCACCTGAGGCAGCATGTCATCAAAAATGGCTAAATGTGTCAGTGCTGACATACGTGTCATAGGTTGGCCATCTTGGCTCTAAGACTAACTTTCCTCATTTAACAAAAGAAGAGGTTGGAATGAATGGTCTTTCAAATCAAATCCCTTCCAACTCTAAATCTATATTCCTATATTATGTGAGACAATATTGGAACCCCAGACCTCCCATCTCCAGATCAGGCTATCTATCCACCCAGCCACTTAGATGGCCCTTATGTTGTTAGTTGTTCATTCATTTCAGTTGTGACCATCTCTTTGTGACCCCATTCGCAGTTTTCTTGACTGTGATACTAGAATCATTTGCCATTTCCTTCTCCACTTGTTGCTATTGTTGTTTATTTATTTCAGGCATGTCTCATTCTTCTTGACTCTCTTTAGGGTTTTCTTGGAAGAGACAGTGGAGTGGTTTGCCCTTTTCTTCTCTAGTTCACTTTATAGATGAGGAAACTGAGCCAAACAGTTTTAAGTGACTTGTTCAGGATCACATACCCAGGAAGTCTCTGAAGCCTGCTTTGAACTCATATCTCCAGGCTCAGTCCTCTGTGCACTCTGGCACCATCTTGCTATACTTGTCCAACCCTCTCACTTTATGGATAAAGAAGCTAAGGCCAAGAGAAATCATAGCATCATAGATTTAGAGTTGGAAAAGACTTTTGATTTCACCCAAACCCTTCATCTTATACAAGAGGAAACTGAGACAGAAAAATTCAGTGACTTGTTACAAAGTTGCTTAAAAAAAATCTGAAAAGTCACTAAAAAAGCTCACTCAACTAAGAGGTATATGAGGAAGGATTTGCAATCAAGTCTTCCAGATTTTAGATCAGTGCTCTATCTTATATCATCTAGCTGCCTTGAAAGAAGAACTGTTCCAAGACTAATGCTCTATCTTATATCATCTAGCTGCCTTGAAAGAAGAACTGTTCCAAGACTACATGGGTAAAACTTGATGGAGCCAAATTTGAACCCATAACTATTACCTCTAAATTTAGTGTTCCAAGGTAGTGATGTTTCTATTGCCATGGACTGGAAATTTCATATTCCTCTGTGCCTTAAAAGAAGTGCAAGCAGACCATAGATGAGTGGAATGAATTTAAGACATTTGCAATTCTGCTATACTTCTTTTGTTGACTCTTCTTTTTGTTCATCTTCTTTTGTTGACTCTTCTCCTGTTGATCCTTATTTCAGAGGCTTTTTACAAGATCTCATCCTTGGCTCTCATTCCTCTACTTCTTTCTTACCTAAATTGCTCTATTACTTCTTCAACTATAATTTCTGGGTACATGCTACCCTCATCTATATCTCTAGAACTGACCACTGCCCTGAGATCTGGTAACTGCCTGGAGTTTATGTTCTTGGTATCATGCTATACTATGATGTCCATTCTCCCACTGACCTGTACATGAGAGCTCCTGACCACTCCTGCCAATTGCTAGTGTCGTCCTTACTAAGATGACCTTTATGTTGTTTGTGTATGTGTTTCCTATTTACTGATACTTGTGTCATTCTTAGCTAGAATATATTCTTCTTGAGGGCAGGGACTGTTTTTATATTTGTTTTTGTAGCACAATTTCTGGCATACTATAGGTTCTGAAGAAATGCTTACTAACTGACTGATTTGCCCATTTCCATTTGTTAAAATTTTACCCCTTTCTTTTAAAAAAATATGATGTTGTTGTGTCTTCCTCTAGGTAGTACATCATAAACTATCTAGGACTAGGACTAGATGTTCTACAATCTTTTTTTTCTTTTTTTTTAATAAACCTTCACTTTCTGTCCCAGCAACACTCTAAGACAGAAGATCAAGGGCTAGTCAATTGGGGTTAAATGATTTTCCTCCCAGGGGTCATACAACTAGAAAATATCTAAGGCCAAATTTGAACCCAGGTTCTCGCAGCTCCCAGGCCTGACTTTTATCTACTTCCCTGATTAGTCATTTGATTTTTTTTTAATACTTTTGATACTTCATCACAGGTACTCACACAATAAGCTGGTTATGACAATGATTATGATATGTCATGTTTATTTAGCAGCTTACATATGTTATCTCACAATCCTTCTGAGAGAAATGGTGTTATTATCCTCATTTGAAAAATGAAAAACTGGAACTCAGAGTGATTGTGACTTGCCCAATGTCACAGAGATAGTGGCAGAGATATAAGTCAAACCCATATCATCTAAGTACATTATTCTATTCACTAAACTTCTGCTAATGGAAAAAAAGAATATATTAAAGTTGTTTTTTTTTAAATCCCTTATCTTCTTTGTTGCAATACTATGTATTGGATCCAAGGCAGAAGAATGGTAAGGGATAGGTAATGGGGGTCAAGGGGGGAAAGGGAGTGACTTGCCCAGGGTCACTCAGCTAAGAAGTACCTGAGGACAGATTTTGAACCCAGGACCTCTAGTCTCTAGGTCTGGTTTTTGATCCACTGAGCCACATAGCTGTCCCCCTGGGTTTGAATCTGTGGAATTGCTGGATCAAGCTGTGCTGACTTTTTCCCTCTTTTTTTTCCTTTTGTCATTTAAAATATATATTATTTGTCATATGGGATGGCACTCCAGATAGGGTGAGGAAGAAGTATATTGAGGGGGAAAACTATGATGATGGGCAAAAACAAAAAGACAACAACAAAAATATATATTTAAAACTGATAATAAAAAAGAAACCCACACCAATCACCTGAATTCAGCACACAAAGGGCTGATGTGTGAAGTATACTTCCTTCCTCCACTCAGATAAAGGGAAGTGGTGGAGAACAGAAGCAGAATGATGTCAAACATGGTCAGTGTGTCAGTGGGTTTTCTTCAGGAGTTTCCAATGTTACAGTTGTTACGGTGAAGGATCCTTTTTTTTTTTTAAAGGAGGGGAGAAATTATTTGGAAGTGACAATGATATAAGTGCAAGTCATCAATAAACATGAACAAAGTAAAGATTAAAAGAAAAAAAGAAAAGAATGGTCACCACCTCTTTTTTGTTTTCAAAGTCTGAAGAGGCTGTTCTTTTGCCTGCTCAAAGCAAATCCAAATTACTTCTTTATGACTGAGGTCTGAAACTAGACTATGCTCTCAGTAGCCTTAACTCCCCTTATGAGCAGTCTGAAGAACTTTCCCCAACATCAGGACCATCAGCTTCAAATGGTAAGACTCCAAAGAAATTGAGCCCACGATGGATGGGCTGTCAGCCTTTCCCCATCTCCAAGGATTACAAGCTGATAGAATCACATCTTTCACATGGTAGGCATCCCCTGAAGCATCTTCTAGCTTCTCTTCCATGAGATATATAATGGTGCCCCTCAGAAGCAAGACCTAATAAGAAGCAGGAGTACTGCTAGGAAGAACCCTGGATCTGGGTTCAGGAGATGGGGGTGGGTTCAAACTCTACTTCAGATACTGATTCTTGTCTGATTTGGGGCAAATCTCTTACCTCACTGAGCCTCAATAAGAGAGATGAACTAGATGAGCAGAGAGGATTTTTCTAGATTTAAATCTAGGATTTCAGGTTGAATATTTATCTGCAGATGATCTCACTTCTCAGAACCCACAAATGAGGGAAGAGAGAAGGCATGAGCCATCAGTCAGAGCATTGAGTTCAATTAAGGACCAGAATCTAAAAAGGGTATAAAGATGTAGGCAGAGGGTCACAGGCATCTGTTGGATTTTTCCATTACCTCAGACTGTGTGGCATTGAGTGCTAAATCTGATGATCTGCCAGGGTCACTTTTTCTAAATTTATTTCTATCCATATATATGGATAGAAATAAATATATATAGACAGACAGACAGAGACAGACAGACAGACAGATAGACAGACAGAAACAGAGACAGAGGATCATAGGTTTAGAATTAGAAAAGATTTGGGAAACCATCTCATCCAATTGCTTTGTTTTATAAATGAAGAAACTGAAGCCTAGAGAAATAAATTAATTAATCTAAGACCAAACAAACAGCTAAGTATATAGTGGACAGAGTGGCCATCCTGAAGTCAGGAAGACTCTAGTTAAACTCTAGCCTCATGCACATATATTAGCTGTGTACACCTGGACAAGTCACTTCACCCTGTTTGCCTCAGTTTGCCTCATCTGTAAAATTAGCTGGAGAAGGAAATGGCAAATTACTCCAGTATCTTGGCAAAGAAAACTGGCCTCAACTGCTTACTGGAGGTGTGACCCTGGGTGAATCACTTAACCCTGTTTGCCTCGGTTTCCCCTTTAAAATGAACTGGAGAAGAAAATGACAAACCACTCCATTATCTTTGCCAAGAAAACTCAAATGGAGTCACAGAGAATTGGACCCTTCTGAAAATAACTAAAAACTAATACACAAGCAGTAAGCAATAGAACCCTGCACCCTTGGCTCTAAACCCTTTGTTCTTTCTGATCCAGAGTAGGAAGGGGACAGAATAAGAAGGCAACAAGCATGTACTAAATGTCTACTTTTTGCCAATTGCTTTATAAATATTATCTCATTTGATCCTCACAACAACTCTGAGAGGGAGGTGCTATTATGAACCCCATTTTACAATGAAGGAAACTGAGGCAGACAGAAGTGAAGTGACTTACCCAGAGTTGCATAACTAGGAAGTGTTTGAGGTAGGATTTGAACTCAGATCTTCCTGACTCCAGGGCTAATGATCTACCCTCTGGGTCACCTAGCTGCTTCATTGCATACAAACTATGCCTACATTTCCACACATAATACCCATGCACATACAGACTACACACACACACATGCATGTATGTATAACATGCCATGCTCAATACCTATCCCCTATACTCAATGCACCCATTGGACACAGAACTCAGTGAGCTACTGAACAGAGAGAGACTGTTGTGACCAGAGTGTCCAAATGATTTTTTTCCGCATCAATTATTTTTTCAAGTATTTCACCAAGTAGAACAAAATGTAGCCTTGAAGTGGCTCCTGACAGCAAGGTTCTCCAGAGAAGATACAAAGCCTGGAAAGTCTGCTATTTTGTTTATTTATTTGTTTTAAACCTTACCTGCTGTCTTAGAATTGATCGAAGTATCAGTTTCAAAGCAAAAATGAGGTAAGAGTGAGGCAAGTGGGGTTAAGTGACTTATCCAGGGTCACGTAGCTAGGAAGTGTCTAAGATCAGCTTTGAAATCTGGATCTCCCATCTTCAAGCATGGCACTCTATCCACTGAAGCATCAAGCTACCCCTAGTCCTGAGATTTTAATCATAGATTATACATACATGAAAATTTCACCTCACCTAATAATAAAAAATAGATCCAATCTCAAGTCTAGAGACAAGTGGTCCTAGGTTCAAATGTGGCTTCAGACACTTCCTAGGTAAATGACCCTGAGTCTCTTAACCCCCATTGCCTAGCCCTTACTGCTCTTATGCCCTAGAACCTATATACAGTATTGATTCTAAGATGGAAGGTAAAGATTTTTTAAAAGAGGGAAAGGAAGAGACAGACAGAGGTAAAGAGAAAGGCAGAGAGAGAGATTGTAGATAGAAATGACAAAAAAGAAAGAGAGCAATAAAAAGACAAAAATACAGAGACAGAGAGAAATACAAAGGGAGGTGAAGAGAGAGGGAGGGAGGGAAGGAAGGAGGAAGAGAGAGGAGAAAAAGGAGGAAGAGAGAGGGAAGGAGTGAGACAGAGACAAAGACAGAGAGAGGAAGAGAGAGAGGGAGGAAAGGAAGGAGAGAGAGAGAAGGAGAAAAAGGAGGAAGAGAGGGAAGGAGCAAGACAGAGATAAAGACAGAGGGAGAGAGGGGAAGAGGAGAGAGAGAGAGAGAGAGAGAGAGAGAGAGAGAGAGAGAGAGAGAGAGAGAGAGAGAGAGAGAGAGAGAGAGAGATTCATATTGGCAGGAACTAGACCCACCAGCATGCATTCCACTCATCTTCCCACAGTGTTAGTGTATACTTACTCCCTCATACCTAGCTCTAATTCCAATAGTAAAGGAGTCAATACAACCACTCAGTCAATTGCCTTATGACCTTATGTCTCCACATACCAACTCTCTGATTTCCCTATCCATCCCTCCCTGATCCTCCATTCCCTTACATGTTTTGGGTTTCCTTATTAGAATGTAAGCTGCTTAAGGTCAGGCATCGTCTTTCTTTTTATATTTATTTTATTGTTTAGTCATTTTTCAGTTGTGTCTTATTTCTTATGATCCCATTTGGGTTTGGGTTTGTTTTTTTGTTTATGTTTTTTTTTTTTAGTAAAGATACTGGAGCAATTTGACATTTTCTTCTCTAGATCATTTTATAGTTGACAGGACTGAGTCAAACAGGGTGAAGTGACTTGCCCAGGGTCACATAGCTAGGAAGTGCCTGAGATCAGATCTGAACTCAGGAAGAGGAGCCTTCCTGACTCCAGACTTGGCATTCTATCCCCTGTGCCTGTACCTGCCCTTTTTATACTGCTGGCTTATCATAATGCCTAGTACAGAGTAAGTACTTAATGCATGCTTTTCCATTCATTTACTTATTCTTAATTTTTATTCATTCCTCCAAAATATTATAGCATTTGTCATCCATAAAAAGTGCCACTCTGATGCTTTGTGATGGCATGGAGGTGACCCTGGTCTCAGAGGCTTTGACAACCTAAACACAAGCTCTAGAAAGCTTTGCATGCAAGCATGGTTATGGGAAGGTCAGGGGCAGGGATCCCATCAAATATGACATGAGAATGGGATTAATAAAAATAATAAGAGTTGGCATTTATATAATGCCTTCAATTTGCGAAAGTGCTTTGCATATCTAATCTTACTTGAGCTTCACAATAACCCCATGTTTTATTTAATACCATTTATTTTAAAGCTTGCAATATAGGCTCAAGCTGACAATAAGAATATTCCTTCAGAGGCAAAGTTGTAACTATTAAATGTTGTGTTAGTCATTGTTCAAATTTCTAGTTTCTGAACAATTATTCTAGATACTCCGGGTAATATTATCTAGATACTATAGACATTAATATTTCCATTTTGAAAATAGGGAATGGGTTCAACAAAGTAAGGTGAGTTGCCCATAGTCATAGATCTAGCCAGTGTCAGAAATGTGATTTTTAAAAAAAATATAAACCCTTACCTTCCATCTTAGAACCAATACTGAGTATTGATTCTAAGAGAAAAGAGTGGTAAAGGCTAGGCAATTGGGATCAAGTGACTTGCCCAGGGTCACACATCTAGGATGTGTCTAAGGTCAGATTTGAACCTAGGACCACCCATCTCTGGGCCTGGCTCTCAATCCACTGAGCTACCCAGCTGCCCCCCCCCCCGAAATGTGATTTTAATAGGCATCTTTCTATCAAAAAGTCTAGCAATTCAATTGAATCCAGGAAGCATTTAAGAACGTTTTATAGAGCAGGAACTTTGCTAGGCACTAAGGATACACAAAAGGAAAACAATCATTGCCCTCAAGAAATTAAATTTTGTCTTGGGGAAGAGAAGGAAAAAGCATGTACATAGAAAATTAAATACAAAATAGTAAGCGTTTATATCTCTCTATGGTTTACAAAATGGAGAGCACTTTCTCTCATTGGCTTCTCAAAATATCTCTGAAGAAAATATTATTATTATCACCATCTTACACATGAGAAAGCTGAGGGTGAAGAAGTTGTGACTTACTTTGAATCTCAAGACTAGTCAGTTTTGGAGGCAAGATTTCAGCTCTCTTTTCATTATACTACAAACTATCAGGATCCCTTTTGGGCTCAGACTACTTGAGGATTGATTCTTACTTAAACCTACTCTCTAAAGGGGCCCATTCTCTGGATCCCTAGGCAAATATTGGTCCAAGCCGGAGATAATAGTCCCTAATGAGAGTGGTCAGGCCCATTTTTTTTCTTGAACTTCCTGGCCCTTTATTCCCCAAGCCCCAGA
Organism: Monodelphis domestica; assembly: GCF_027887165.1. NCBI lineage: Eukaryota > Metazoa > Chordata > Mammalia > Didelphimorphia > Didelphidae > Monodelphis > Monodelphis domestica. The sequence goes on from NC_077231.1 coordinate 75,276,027, forward strand.
ACTCAAAGGAAAATCACTTACAACAGGTTTGGCTGAAATCTAGGTCTTCCCCAAATGGGAAGAGAAGACTACTCATTGAACAAATGCAGACCAAGTATCAGACAGCTGTTCATTTATTTCTGTCACAAAAAAGTATGTTTGAAACACGAAAGACTCCAAAGTGTACACTAACAAAGGTTTAAAAATAAAACAGCAACTTAAAACTACATCATTCTCTTCTGGCAGGTCTACATATAAAATATGTAAACAAGGGACATGTAGTGAGACTATTGGGTAGGCATTTCACCTTCACCCAAACTATGAACTCTCCAAATAATTGCCTTAACTATACATCTTCTGGCAGATGTGACCAGAGATTATGTTCATCTTCTTCTTTAAGAATCCAGCCCTCATTAATTGGCAGGGGGCCGCAGAAGATCCTGACCTCTAAATGTCAAGAGCTCCTCCAGGACTGGAAATGTCCATCTGAGAATCACTGTTGTGTCACCTGTTCTCAGGAGAAGAAACAGAAAGCAGAAGAGGCAGTTAGGGGCCCATAGTCTTGCTTCATCTCATCCAAGCAACATATGCCCTAGCAGTTTCTAACAGTTTCCATTGTTGGGGGAAGGAAGCAAGAGGGAGAGAGAAAGGAGGTAGGGATCAAGAGATGCCTATTCTGTCCTCCCAAGAAGCCCCAAAGAAAGAGTTTTATAAGATTCGTTTGAAAGAAAAGGAGAAGGAGAGAGAGGAAGAAAAGGAGGAAAAGGAAAGAGACAAAGAAACAGAGGGGTAGAGCAGGAGAGAAGGAGGATGGGAAGGCTAGAGAAAGAGACAAAGAGAAAGAGAAAGATAGAGACAGGCAGACAGAGAGAGGTGAAACTATTTTTAAACTGGCATTTGGGCATTGAAGGAACTAAGGACCACTCAGAGTTTACTGGCTGATCCCAAAGCACCACATTCCTTCATCACTAAGACAGAATACATATGCCCCTGCCAAAATGGTCCCAGGTCCCACAGATAAGTCATAGAGGACAGGAGCCATCAAAGTGATTTTCAGAATGAGGAAACTTGTCACTAAGGATGAGGGACGGAATCAGAGTAAGCTTCCTATGGGAGGTGGTACTTGAGCTGAACTTTGAAAGAAACTAGATTCTTTGAAGTACAGGGGAGAAGACAGTGCATACATCCTAGGCAAGGAGGACAGCCTAGTACAGAGATGAAAGATAGAACATTATCTATGGCAAACAGCATGCAGGCTGGAATGTACAATGGGTGAAGGAGAATATAGAGTAATCAGCCTAGAAGGGTAGGCTGAGCAGGTGTATGAAGGGCTTTGAAGGAGAAACAGAAGAGTTCATATTTTGCCCTTGAGATAAACAAGATTCACTGGAGCTTCTTGATCTGGGAGTGCCACGGTCAGATTCATGCCCTCTGCCCACGTAGGGTGACCTCAGAAATAACCCTCTATCTGCCTCTAGTTCCTGCAAGGGGAAAAAAAAACACTTAGCATATATTACATTAGCATATGTATATAGTAACAGTCGGAAGCTGGGCTGAGAAAGATTGCTACTCTGATGGTGGATCCAGGTGCCTTTGTTTTTTGGGGGTTTTTTTTAATTATAATTGCTCTGCTACTTCTCCTTGCATTAGCATTGTCTCAGAGACAATTCAGTCAAGAAACCTATTCTGCTCTAATGCATCGGCTTGATATGATAAAAGTGGATGGGGGGTGGGGGGCAGGAGGGAAGCTCCCATGATCTGGCTGAAAATGGAAGACAATAATGATCAGAGATTAAAAAAAAAAGAAAAGAAAAACACAAGCATTTACATTTCATTCCAACAATATAATGAAGCATTCTAAAAATCTCACCACTTATTTCTGAGACTCAATTTGTATTTAACTCAATAGAGCCCTCCTTGTTTTCTGAAATCATCCCTGACTTTATTTCAAAGACTATGAATCATTCTCTGCTCTTTCCCTGGCTTGCTTCTTTCTTTCTTTCTTTCTTTCTTTCTTTCTTTCTTTCTTTCTTTCTTTCTTTCTTTCTTTCTTTCTTTCTTTCTTTCTTTCTTTCTTTCTTTCTTTCTTTCTTTCTTTCTTTCTTTCTTTCTTTCTTTCTTTCTTTCTTCCTTTTTTAAATTCTTCTCTTTTAGGTGAAAAAGGTGGTGATCCAGAAAGAATCCAGGGAATGCTATTTCTTGACTCCCACATTATATTTATTTTTGGAAATTTAAGAAGTGAGAATGGAAACTAGAATTGTCCTGGCAGATACTTACTAGGTGCTAAATTTAAATTCCCTTTTTTTTCCTACAGTGGCAGCATCTAAATGGCCTAACAATGAAGTGCAATTTTCTTTTACCAGCCCCCTCACTGATTGATTTGCTTAATTTTTTTAAAGATATAGTTTGTCTTTAAAAAGAAAAGAAAACAAGAACACAGTCATTTCTGCCACACATATTGATTAATGGTTAAAGTTACACCCTATTGCCTAGTGAGAGGAAAAGACAAGGAAGGGAGAAGATTGGGAGAAGAGAACCTTGGAATAGAATATATTAGCTCTTTTGTTCCTCTATGACAGTCCTTCTCTGATATCTAATGGTAGTGTGGTAATGAGCCTGAATTCAGAATATCTCAAGATGAGTAGTCAAAGTCTCTGCCAAGAGAATAAAAGGTCTAATAAAACATCCCAAGCTGGGAAGGATTCATGTATATATAGTTCCATTGATGGATGGCAGAGTCAGCACCCAATGACCTGCATGGCAAAGTTCAGAACTGCTAATCACCAGATTGGTGGGAAGATGATGAATCCTTCCCAGTCTCACAGGTTGGTATACCTAGATTAGATTGATTAACCATTTTTGTTCTTTGTCATGGACTCCTTTACAGTAATGTAATCCTTATAGAAATCTTTTTAACATATAAAATAAAATACATGGGATTAAAAAGGAAACCGATTACAGGTATCCCTTCTACTTCATGGGGGGTAGCTGGGCAGTGTTCTCATGATCCTGAAAATCTGCATAAAAATTTTTAGCTCTCTATTCATACCAGAGAATGTCTGAATTTTGTTTTCTTTTTTCTGGGATACTTAAAATAATACCTTATTGTAAAACTTGGGTTAAGTATTTGGTTAATGTAAGTCAATGCTAACATTTCTAGCCTTTGTGTGTCATCTGCTAGCTTGCTTGTTCTTTTTTTCAAACTCTAGTTTTTTACTTATTTTAGCTTTTAAAAAAACTGTGTATACTTATAGTACTAAAAGATAAAATATGTTGATATTATACAATATTCTACATATCATACATTTCTGGATTTCTAAATATTTTCTTGGTCTTTCATGTTTTGTCTGCATCTGCATCTGCAAACCTCCACCCTAAATTCCCATCTAATTTCTAATGCTGACCTCCAATATATTAAAAACACAATGGGGAAAGTTGCAATGTGGAAAGGATGCCTGTATTTAGAAATATAAAGAGCTTTTTTCCCCTAATTCACAGCTCCCATGTTAAAAGCCCCTGCCTGAATCAGAATGACTATTCCAACTTTCTCAGCACCATGATCCACCCTGACCCCCCACTACCTCTATATCCAAACAGTTAACAGGTTGGTAGAGGCAGTGTGATTCAGTTGTAAGAATGATCACTTTAGAGTTGAAAAATGGGGGCTCACATTCCATCTCTGCCCCCTTACAACTTGTATGACCTTGGATAAGTCATCCAACCCCTCTCTCTGAACCTAAATCATCTCCAAAATGAGGAAGGGAATTGTACTTGAAGACTCTGAGGTCCTGTACTATGATTTTGTCAATTCCTCTATACCATCACTGACATTCATCCCCTTCTCTCCACTGACATAGCCACCATTTTAACTTAGGGCTTCATATAGCCACCATTTTAATTTAGGGCTTCATCACTTCTGGCCTAATCTACAAATCTTCTATTTTATTATCATCTACATTTTCCCACATATCTCTCTTCTCTCCCTTATCCTAAAAGCAATCCCTCAAAATAAAACACCCAGTTCAATAAAATTAACCATCATATCAAAGGAACCTTTTATCTATACAAAGACTTAGACTATATTTAAATGTCCTTTAAAATCTGCTTCCAGGGTCGCTAGGTAGAACTGTGATTAGAGTGCCAGGCCTCAAGTCAAAAGGACCCTCAATGCAAATCTGGCCTCAGATGCTTACTATCTGTATGATCCTGTTTGCCTCAGTTTCCTCATCTGTTAAATGAATTCGAGAAGGAAATGGCAAAACCACTCCTATATCTTTGTTAAGAAAGTTTCAGAAGGGGTATTAGAGAGTCAGATATGACAGAAACATGACTCAACAACCATACACTCTGCTTCTAACCTACCCTTTCAGTCTTATTTAATAGCACATCCCTTCACAGATTCACAGTTTCAGTCAAAGTATTCTACTGGTTCTTCCATAAGTTCATTGATCAATGTCATGTTTCCATGTACTTGTGCAAACTCTTCTGCAGAGCTCCAATGAATTACTTCCTTATTTCTGTTCCTCAGAATCCTCATTTTCCCTCAAGGTTCAGATCAGGTGCCACCTCCTATAGGAAACCTTCCTTGCTTCCCTTCCCCCAAGCTGTTATCATTCTCTCCCTCCTAAACTTTCCTTGAGAACAAATGGAAACATTGGACAGACAAATGTGTGACTAAAGAGAACTAGCTACTGCCTCTTTCTGGCCCCTATCCTGGTGTGGGCAGAGTCATTCTTTCCCAGCTTCTCTCTTCAGTCACGACTTTCTACCCTCAGCTCTACCCCAAAGGGAACAGGTTTTCCTTGAAGCCTGAACCATTTCATTTAGGACCCTGGAAGAACTGAACCAATAGGAAGAGGATGTTGCCCAATGTCATTCTCTCAGAAAAAATTGAGGAGAAAGCATACCCTTAATAAGTGTCTTTTCCCATAACACTGTTTATCTATTTATGCCTGGGGGAATCTGTAACAGTTCAGATCCAAGTAGCATACCATGTCCCCTGATTTGGGGAAGCTATAATAATATGTACCAATAAGCTCTCTTTGGTTCATTTTGAGCACCACCTCAGAAAACCCCAGTGATTTACAGGGTTGTTTTTTTTTTCTTTTTCTCTGTGAATCTAACCACATTTTCCCTCTCAAGTGCCCATGAGCAAATGAAATATAGAGACCAATAACATTGACACCAGTTTTATCTTCATATCCACTTAGGAGATGAGATGATCAATGATGTAAAATATAATCTTCAAAAGGAGCAGAAATGAGTTTTAGAACAGATAACACACTGCCCCTTATATTCATTAGAATCCTGAATAATTCCCTCCCACAATTCCCTTTTCCCTTTCATGTACTCGGGTCATTGTCGTTAATTCCCACATGTAGTCTAAGGGTTCAAGATTCTAATTAATACACCCCCAAGGGAAGAGGAAAGAGGAGCTTTACCAGGTATAGCTCCAGGCAAAGGAGGACCAGGCATTTTTTCTGCAATAACTCTTATATACATTCTAGTCCTAATCATGGAAGCTGCAAAGATGGTGGCAGCAACGTCAATGGTTGTGATCAGCTCAGAGTCTTTCCTGATTCTCTTTTGGTATACCTGGGAGAAGATGATGAGTGCCCAGGCTCTGTTTGCCCTCAAGGTTGAAGCTGCTTGATCCTAGAGGCTCAGGAAGCAAGGATAACAGCATCCCTTCTGCCTCCACACAATAGCATGGATTCAGTCTCAATCACTGTATGGTAGAACACTCTTCAGTCCTCAGCATTACGCCTCCTTGATGCCTTCAGTGAAATTTTGGTTGCTTCTTCCTTCTAAGATGGTTTAGGTATAGGAATGGCCCCGTGGTTTTTAGGGGCTCCTGGAGACAGCTATTGGGATTTGATGTTCTTCGGTGGCCAGTGATCTCCAGTGCCCCACGATACTTTCCCTGTACTACTTTGTGTAAATGCTGTATTTGTAACCCCAAAGTAGAGCATGAGTTCTTTGAAGGCGGAGATTCTTGTGTTTATATCTCTGAGCTCTAATGCAGTGTCTTGAACATGATATAATCTTACCATTGAATTGCCTGGGATTTTCAGTCATGGCAACTAAAAGAACATCTGAGAAGCTATCAGTGGACTGAGCGCATACATCAACAAACCTGCAAAGCTTTGAAGCATTGAAGAAAGAACACATTAACTCCAAGGAACGTTGATGTTTGTGTTAAAATGAGGGTATATAATTCTTAACCATGGAAATGGGTCAGTTCATGGATGATATTCACAACACAAACATCTCAAAACTCTTGCACCTTGAATTTTGGTAAAATGTGCAAAAGTAAAAGCTCTCCTTTTGGGGCAAAAAATTCCAAGCCCAAGGTCCCTAAAACTAAGGAGGTCCTGTGACCAATAGCCAGATCTTTACTTCTAAAAGTTTCCTTAGGAACATGTGGATTTGTCATGGTACAGTGGAAAGAAAGCAAGAATTGGAGTCAAATGGACCTTAGTTCAAATCCTGACTGCCACTTTTAAACTAATGTGGGACTCAGTTTCCTCATTTGTAAAATGAGGGAATTAGACTGTGACTATTAAGGTCTCTTCCTGCTCTTAATCTATGATCTCACGATCTAATTACATTATCTAGATCAGGGATCCTTAATTTGGTTTATGTGAACTTGTTTTTTAATATTTGGTTAACAACATTTTCAACATCATTGATTTCCTTTGTAATCCTCTGTATTTTAACTTCTGCATTTCAAAACATTATTGTGATTAAGGGTCCATAAGACCTCCCCAGCCTGCCAAAGGTCTACATGACATACAAAAAAGATTGAAAACCACTCATCTATAATATAGAAATGATTTCGACTGGCAGATTTTAAGGATATACATTTCTGGTATGATGAGATTGTCCTGTGCAAATCCTCAGAGGCCAGAGAGGGCAGGATAAGATCAGGGTTCAGTTATTAACCTATTTGGAATAGTCATCTGATTTGACTCACAGGTCAGCATTGTAGTTGAGTGATGTTTGATGAGTGCCTGGGCTCATTCAGCTGAAAGTTGTTAACACTGGGGACTAGAGGTAACCTCACTGCAAAGATTTTCTATTAGATTTCTGGAACTATTTCTACCACATTTTATTCCACGGCTCTAAAGATATTCAGAGACAATACTGTTAAATGTTGAAAACATCTGTGACTTGCTCATGGATTTTTGCCCAGCTGAGCCAACACATTCTTAACTATGACCTACTTCCTCCAAGTTAAAAAAGGAAAAAAAAATAATAGGTGCAGAAAAAAAGTCCCACATTCATACATGCACGTAAAGTTTAAATACCTCCCCGCTGATAAACCACCTGTTTGGGCATGCAGTGACCTAATTTATGTGATGAGATGTGCAATTACTCCATGCATCGAGGGTTCTGGGATTAATGCCAGTGCGTCTGTTTTGATGTTGATGATTTTACATTGATTAAGGATTGACATTGCAGAACTAGCAAAGTTCCTGCCCAGGAGACAAGTTTAGTTAGTACAAACAAGAAAATGACAGCAACCAGACTGTGGCAAAAAAGAGTTAAACAAAGAACACTGAGTTGGCCTCAAGGGTGTACAGAACTTTCTGTGACAATGTCCAGAACCAGACCACCCCAAAGAGAAATGAGGCATCTGCCCAGTGGCTTAGGGGACAAGTTGGAGTTTTTAGTACTTCTCTTGTAGAGAGGGGAAATGGGAGGCAAAAGAAGAGGAGGAAGGATAAGCATTTATTAAGCTGTGTACCAGTGCTTTTTACAAATATTATCTCATTTGATCCTTACAAGAACCCAGAGAAATAAGGTGATGTTATGATCTCGATTTTATAACTGAGGAAACTGAGACAGACAGAGGTTGAGACTAGCCCGGGGTGACACAGTTAATTAGTATTTGAGACTAGATTTGAACTCAGTTCTTCCTGACTCCAGGCCCAGTGCTCTAATCAAGGACCCACCTAATCACTGAACCATACTTAACCTAACTAAATCATTCCTAAATGGGGAAAAAAAATATTTCTGCCCTTTCCATTCTCTTTCCTCCCTTATTTCCTTTTCCTTCCCTCCTCCTACCTTGAGAACATTGTTAGCTTCATTAAGAACTGATGACTTGTCAATGAATTCTTGGCATTCATTACCATCTCCCCATGTTCTAAGGGGCTCAGTTGTTGACCATATTCTTTCCACAAGTCTAGCGCATGCAGGCAGGATGGCTTTGTGCAGACAATCTATTTCCCATTTTCTATTCTATTTCAATTTCAATTAAATTCATTCCTTATAACAATCACTTGAAAAAAGTGTGGTGAAACAAAAAGAGCTTTGAATTTGGAACAAGGAAAGTCTGGGTTCAAATCCTGCCTTAAATATTAGCTGTATGATCCTGGACAACTCACCTATCCCCTTGATCCTGGTTTCTTCATCTCTAAAATTAGTGGGTGAGACTCTCTAACTGCTCATCTCCCTTCTAAGTCTAGGTCTATGTTCTCTGAACATACATTTAAATGCTTTCTGGGTACTGGTAATTCAAAGATCCTCTCACCTCAAACAAAAACATTTCCTGTCTTCAAATCTCCAATCTTACATATTCTATGTTAAAGACACTCCCTGGAGGACAAAGATGAAAGTCAGCAGAAAACCTGCCCTCAAGCATTTTAAAGCTTGAAGACCACACCAAAGGTTGGTGCACCCAGGGACAGAATAGAGAAAAGAGAGGAAAACAAGGAGAATATTGCCATAGAATCCAAAACAGGATTGTGAGCTCCTAAGTCTATAGCTGGAAGGAATCTCAGAGACAAAAGCCTTCATTTTTGCAGTTTAGGAAGCTGAGATTTACAAAGGCAGTCAAGGTCAAATACTTTTGAACCAAATCTAGGTCCCTTGACTCCAGTGCAAAAGGAATTCCATGATATGAAAGTATCAGTTGGGAGTGGAGGAAGATCCTATAGAAGGGGAAAACATATCAACAGTGTCAAGAAGATGGAAAACTAAGAAAAAGGGTATGACATTAATAATTAACTGATTACTGCTAACCATAGAGATGGTTTCATTAAAGTGATGAGGATCTAAGGAACTAAAAAAAAAATGAGTGGGGTGGGGGAAATTGAGGAAGTAAGAACAGAGTTTTTTGTTTTTGTTTTTGTTTTTTTAATTCTAGCCATGAAGGAAATGAAATAAGATGGGAACTGTCAAGAAGTGCAAAGTCAGGGAGTGGCTGGATGGCTCAATGGATTGAGAACCAGACCTAGAAACAGGTCCTAGGTTTGAATCTGGCCTCAGACATTTCCTAGCTGTATGACCCTGGGCAAGTCATTTAACCTCCATTGCCTAGCTCTTACCACTCTTCTGCCTTGCAACTGTCAACATGGAAATCTAGAAATCCCCAGTTTATCTAGTTGGGAGGTAGAAACCCCAGGTTTTGACCTTGTCACAGGAGAGTTTTCCCCTGAGGGAAGGTCCCACTTCACCAGACTTTAGCTTTAGCACAATAGTAATGCATCAGTCTCTCAAGATGAAGGTCCCCAGTTCCATGTGATTTACTGAAAGGCTTCTGGAGACAAAAGAATGACAACTTCAGATGGGGTCTACCTCCCACCTGAAGTGGATGTCTATTGTCTGGCAAAGTGGGACCTTCCTTGAGGGGGAAACTCTCCTGTGACAAGGTCAAAACCTGGGGTTTCTACCTCCTAACTAGATAAACTGAGGACTTCTAAATTTTCATGTTGACAGAACCAACACACGGTATTGATTCTGACAGAGTAGGCAAAGGTTTAAAAAAAAAGTACAAAATCAATAGAAGAGGTTTTAAAAAATATTTTGTAATTAATTGATTTTTATTGCATATATTTGTTTTTTATTGTTTGATTTTATTTCTAGAATGGGATAATCTAAGAATATTTACAGGTGAAGGGCAATGGGTCAATAAAATGAAAGAAAGAGAAGACAATAAAAAAAAGGAAGTTACAAATAGAATATGGTCATAGGGGACTCCAGAGAGTAGAGAGAGAAGAGTATAGTTTACAACATTAACCTTTGAAGAGGGTTAAACAGTTCATTCTCTGAAACTGTAGGAAAAGAGAAAAGCATCAGTGAAAACAAAAAATGGTGAGTTGTAGAAGAGGACAGCCTAGGGAGGTCACAAGAGATCTCCTCCTCAATAGTGGAAAAAATGCTGGATTTGGATTCAAAGGTAAACTGTTAAAATCCTACATCAGTCATTGTGACCATGGGACAAGTAATTTAATGTACTTTGACGTCATTTTCCTCATTTGTAAATTAATAAGAATTGGACCATTGTTGGCTAAAACTCTCTTCAGTTTAATTCTAAAGCCTGAGTTTGAATTCTGGTTCCATTGCTAACTACCAGGCTCTTACCACTTTTAATTTCTCTGGCCCCGGTTTTCTCATCTGTAAAAGGAAGGAGTTGCTTTAAATGGCATGTAGGCTCCATAACTACTCTAAATCGATGATACATTATTATAACATGAAACAAAAGAAGATTGTGAAAGGTGTTAGGATAACCTTCATCTCTTGAATCCTCACTCTGAGACCTTCACAGTCATCTGCGATGTCAACAAGAGTGACTGAGGTAGCATGTCCAGTGGAAAGAGTGCTTGCTCTGGAATCAAAGAACCTGTGTTCCAATCTCAGCTCTAATGTATTTAGATGCACAATGGATAGAACCTGGCCCTGGAATCCGGAAGACCTGAACTTAAATCTAGGTTTAAACACTTATGGGGCAGCTAGATGATGCAGTGGATCAAATATAGAACTTGGAGGCAGGAAGACTCATCCTTCTGGATTCCATTCTGGCCTCAGATACTTATGAGCTGTGTGACTCTGGGCAAGTCACTGCTTGCCTTGATTCCTCAGCTGTAAAATGAGCTGGAGATCGAAATGGCAAGCTGCTCCATTATCTTTGCCAAGAAAACCCTAAATGGGGGTCATGGAGTGTTGGACACGACTGAAAAATGACTCAATAACAACACTGGGTGAGTCATTTTGCCTTGATCTTCATCAGTTTTCTCAACTATTTCTCAACAATTCTCAACAAATAATAATAGTACCAATCCCACAGGGTAGTTACAAGGTAATATTTATCAAATAAAATAATATTTGTAACATTCTCAAAAGAGCATCTGGAACATAGTAGGTGCTTAATAAATTCCTGTTTCCTACCTTTATGTGTTACTTAACTTACTTTTTCTGGTCTTCAATTTCCTCACCTGCAAAATAAATGGTTGCATTATTTGATCTCAAAGGTCTATGATCCTAATGTTCTTTATTTTGTTCCCATTTCCCTCCTATAACCCAAGAACTCCTATTCTCCTATTCTCCAAAATAAAAGCAGTAGAGAAGGTTCATTATTTTTAAGGGAATGGGCTCCATTTCATAAATAAATGAAGCAGTTCATAGATAATACTTTTATACTTGGAATACAACCTAGAGACTATGGAGTCCAATTCCCATTTTTTTATAGATGATAACATACTCCTAGGGACATGGTCGAGTGGCCTACTTCCCCCATCCCAATGTCCTTTCTACTACACCAAGGTTTGCTTGTTGAGCAACAGGGTGTGTTCAGAATTTGAAGCACTGTGGCTATTAATCTTTTTTCTTTCCTGGGCTGAGAACCACAAATCAGATTTCCTGGCCCTGCCAAAGGATTTGGCTTTTATGCCTCCTGACCTTCAGTAATAAAACACTTTCCTCCTTGAAATGGGAAATTGAAATGGTATTTTTCCATAGTTGATAAAGGAATTCTGGATGCAGACCAATGGAAAATGACCATGTCCTCATCCCCCTCATTGTGTGTAATTTGCTGTACTTGGAGTCAGAGACCTTAGGATCAAATCCCAACTCTGCCACTTACTAGGTATGTGGCCCTGGGCAAGACATTTCTCTCTCTTGGCCTCAGCTTCTCCATCTGAAAATAAAGGGCCTCTTATGGAATTCATGACCTTCCTAAAATCCCTTCTAGCTTTTAAAAGGAATGACGTTCTTAACCCTCATTACACTGCACCAAGTCACAGAACCACAGAAGGGTAAGGCGGAACCTAAGAAGCCATCAAAGTCAACCTACCAATAAAAAAAATATAACTTCTACCAACTGACCAACAAATGGCCATCCAGCCTTTGCATGGAGACAGAGAGAGAGAGACAGAGAGACAGAGAGAGAGACAGAGAGAGAGAGAGAGAGAGAGAGAGACAGAGAGAGAGAGAGAGACAGAGACAGAGAGAGAGAGAGAGAGAGAAGAGCAACAGCTACTACCTGAGGCAGTCAATTCCACTTTGGGGCAAATCTAATTGGTAAGCATTTTTCCCTAGGCTGAGCCAACATCTTCCTCTTTTACATTCCCATTCATTGTTCCTTTGGGGGCATAACAAGAAAAACAATTGAAAACAAAACAAAACAACTCTATTCCTTCTTCTACATGATAGATCTTCAAATATTTGAAAACAGACCTGAAGCCCTGCCTAAGTCTTCTCTTCTTCAGTACAAATATTTCCTTCAACCTATACTTGTATGGTATGAACTTGAGGTCTTTTATTATCCTATTTGCCCTCTTTAGGACACTCTCTAGTCCTTTCTTGAATGTGACACCCATGACTGAACAGATTACTCTAGATGTGACCTGATCAGAGCAGAATACAATGGACCCATCACTTCTTTATTCCTGGATGTTATGCCTTTCTTCATGTGTTGGTGAGCTTGTAAACCCACCAACAGATACACAGACAGACAGACAGAATGAGAAGTAGAGAAGAGAGAGAGAGAGGGGAAAAAAAAAAGACAGAGAAAGAGGCAGAGAGAAACAGGGGAACAGAGAGACAGGGAGAGGTGACTCAGTGAAAGAGCACTAGGCAGGAAATCAGAAGAACCCAAGTTTACATCCTGCCTCAGATACTAGCTAACAAGTCACTTAACATATGTTTGCCTCAATTTATTGAAAGTAATGAAGAGGTCCAAGGTTCAAATATGACCTCAGGTACTTCTTAGTTGGGTGACCCTGGACAAGTCACTTAACCCCCAGTGCTTAGCCCTTACTAGTCTTCTACATTGGAACAAATATATAGTATTGATTCTAAGACAAAAAGTAACAGTTTGCACTACTAGATTTGTACCCTAAAGAGATAATAATGAAAAATGTTTGTACAAAAATATTCATAAATGTGCTCTTTGTGGTAGCAAAAAAAATTGGAAAATGAGGAGTTGTTCCTCAATTGGGGAATGGCTGAACAAATTGTGGTCTATGTTGGTGATGGAATACTATTGTGCTCAAAGGAATAATAAAGTGGAGGAATTCCATGGAGACTGGAACAACCTCCAGGAAGTGATGCAGAGCGAGAGGAGCAGAACCAGGAGAACATTATACACAGAGACTGAAACATTATGGAACAATACAATGTAAAGGACGTTGCTAATCCAAGATAATCCCAAGAGACTTATTAGAAAGAATGTTATCCAGTTATTGCTCTATTGTAAAAATGAACATTATGGAAATAGATATAAGTGATAACATTTGTATAATACAGTGGAAGTGCTTATTGGATCTAGGAGGGAGGAGGAAAGAGAGGAGGGAAAGAAAATGAAATATGGAAACATGGAAAAATATTTTTAATTGCTTTTAGAAAAGAAAGTAATAATTTTAAAAAAGAGAAAGAAAAAAGTTATGCTGACTCAGTAACCTATTGTTCCCTAGATCTGCTTGTCAATCACTATTGGGGAAAATGTCACCCAGACTGTAGTTTTGTGCTATCTGCCATTTATCATGTAGAATGTCATTCCACTTGTTTTGTATCTAGAAACTATCATGTACTACCATATACCTTGGGGAGGAACTGAGATGCAATAGTCCATCTCCTTTTGCTGGCATGAACCTAACTGAATTATCTTTATCTCATTACCAAAGTGATCAATAAAAACTGTCCTCAGCTTGAAATTCTTGCTGCTCTCCAATGATCAGCCCATCAGTGAGTTGGCTACCTTGATGTACTTTTAATAAACTTTTAATTCTCTTTATCCTGAGTTTTGCCTCCTTAATCACAAAAATTTGGAACAAAAAAAATTTCCTTTTTAACAAATTATTTCATCAATAAAATGAATATAACAATAGAACCCAGCTCCTAGGGTTGTAGTAAAGATCAAATAAGATAATATTTGTAAATCTCTACAAACCTTAAAGAATTATATAAATTCCAGCTATCATCACCATCTTCTTCATTAATAGTAATATTATTTATTATCTGTATGATCTTTCTCAGATAAATTTCTATCTAGCCATGATTCTCCCATCTTATGCCTAGGATCATGGGGTCATAGATTTAGCTTGTTGATCATATACATTCAAACAGATTGTATACAGCAGAGCTGAGATTTAGACAAAATTATTCTGACTCCAAATCCAGCACTTTTTTCATTGTACTCTATGATGATTGAGCTGAATGTCTCAAGGAGAAGTTTGTGAATGAACTTATATTCCCTTCCTAGATCCAGAGAGAGACAGAGACAGGGACAGAAACGGGAGACAGTGAGAGACAGAGGAGGAGGGAGAGAAAAAGAGAGAAAATGGGGTAGACAAAGAAGAGAGAAGAGACAGTGAAAGGGAGAGAGAAGAGAGAGAGAGAGAGAGAGAGATTCCATCACTGATGGCTCCATTTTATGACTATTTCATTTTCAGTAACATAAAAAAGAAGGAATAATAGCACATCAAACAATGTTATACATCTCAAGGTATTCTATCTCTAGTGATATGACAAGAGGACCTTGACTGTGTGCTAGTCAGGACTCTGATCAATAAATGACTTCTTTGAAGATAGAAAGGAAACTTCCTAACAAGAGGGTTCATTCCTCAGTGGGATGTCTAGTCAAAGAAACAAGCAAAAAAAAGGAAAAAATAAAAAGTCATTTTCTGTGATGTCTATTTCTATGTGTCAGTTTTTGTTTCCATGTGTAATAAATAACAGAACTTCACAAGCATACTTACACTCAAGAATAATTTTCATTTTTTCATTATTCTTGTTTTCTTTTCTCATCTTGTGGTTTGATAGAATATAGAGAGGATCAACCATGAAACCAGGAAAGTTCAGGTTCTGGTCCTCTTTCTGACACACATACTAGCTGTGGGGACTCCAGGAAGCTTTCTACATCATAACAGACAGACGAGTTACCAATTTGCATTGACATAGGGAGTTTACTCTACTTGAGAAAATTACACATCTGCCTTACCACCATGGGGGGAGGAGGGATAGTGGCATTATTTATATTCTTGAATATGTGTACTCGTCAAAGGAAGTCAAAATAAGATGTATCATCCAGATGTGTCATCCATGTGTAATACTTCTAGCTACTCTTGAAGACATTAAATGATAGGGAGCCCTAGTGACCTGCCTGGGGAAATAGTGGATTCCCTATTACCAAAAGTCTTTAAGTGAAGGTCTGAGGAATACTTGTCAGTTGTGTCCAGATATGGACTAAACAATAGATGATCCCAACTGTGAAGGACTAAACTATTTCCAGTAAAACAAGATAACACCAAAAGATTCATGATAAAAAGTGCTATCCAGAGACAAAGAAGAAATCTTCAGAGTCTGATTGGAGATCAAAGTATGCCATCTTCCACTCTATTTCCTTCATGAGTTTTTTTATTGTGTATGTGATATGGGTCTTCAGTCAGGATGTCAGGAATATAGAAATATGTACTTCATGAAAGCACTGATATAACTTAGACTATTTACCTGGAGGGAGGAGATGGAGGGGAAGAGAGAATCTGAATTGCAAAATGTCAAAATTGTCAAAAATTGCTTCTACTGTAATTGGAAAAAAATAAATTCAATAAAAAAAATACATGATCTCTATGGTATCTGCAAACTCTGAGAATCTGAGATGACCAAACATGGAAGTCATTCTTATCGAATTATCAGGAGATTTTTAAGAAAATGGGATTTCAATAGATCCTAGTGGTTTTGTAGGAACCAACAAGATGAAATTTATGAATTCTCCATTTATATTTTTTAAATTGGACAAAGATAGTATGAACCTTGACTTTGTAGCCATGTGTAATGAAAAGATTTCAGTAAATATAAGCTTGGAGGAAGATATCATGCTATAGTAGATGGAAAGCTAGCCAGAGTTAGGAAAAAAAAAATCTCTCATCCATACTTGCTGCTTAATCCCTCAGTGGTCATCAGTATTTCTCCAAGTCAATAAATTATAGATATTCATTGGTAAAAGGAGTTTCCTCACCAGAAAATATCTATAGGAACAAAATCATAGTTTAGGTCTAAAAAAAAAAAAAAGGTGGATTTGACATGAGCAGATAAAGTTATGAGATTGCCTAAAAAGCTAATGGGCTTTAAATAGATATTAATAGAAGTATATTGTTTGGAAGGCATCCTTCTTCTGTCCTCTGCCCTGGTCAAAGTCCATCTGGAGTGCAGTTATGGGTTCTGGGGGCTGTATTTGAAAGAGCGACATTGACAATCTGGATCTTGTCCAAAAGTGGACCAGGAAGGTAAAGACCTGGAAACTAGGTCATAGGGAAAACAATGAAAGGAACTGGGGCTGCTTTGCCTAAAGAGGGGAAGGCTAAAAGAAGGCAGAGTAGATTACTTTTTCATATCTGATTGCATATCAGGTGGGAAACAAGATATGGCTTGCTTTGTTTTGCTCCAGAAAACAAGAGGTATACCAGTAGGTAGAAGGCACCATGAGGCAATCAATCATTAGCTCACTCTAATGAGAAACTCTTTTTTTTTTCTTTTAACAATTATAGCTGTGTACAAATGGAATGAATTATTTCACCAGGTAGTGAACTTCATATCACCAACAGTGTTCAGAGTGGTCGTGTTATTATCTGTAAAGGATGCTACAGAAGTAATTTCTGCATAGCAGAGGTAGTTGGACAGGATAACCACTACCAACTCCTCTAAGATGATATAATTCTTTTTTTTTAACCCTTACCTTCCATCTTGGAGTCAATACTGTGTATTGGCTCCAAGGCAGAAGAGTGGTAAGGGCTAGGCAATGGGAGTCAAGTGACTTGCCCAGGGTCACACAGCTGGGAAGTGTCTGAGGCCAGATTTGAACCTAGGACCTCCTGTCTCTAGGCCTGGCTCTCAATCCATTGAGCTACCCAGCTGCCCCCTAAGATGATATAATTCTAGGAGTATGTTAAATAGTAATTCATCCAATGGCAGCCCAGAGTTGTGGATAGAGAATTCATATTGGAAACAGCAAGACAGATAGTTATATGGATAGATAGAGAGATGGAAAGAAGGAGGAACACAGAGAGATGAGTGGATAGATGGATGTAGGGAGGGAGAAGAGGAGATAGATAGATAGATACATACATACATACATAGACAGACAGATAGACAGGCAGGGGATAGATAGATGGAGGGAAATAGAGAGATGAATAGACAAAGGGAGGAAGGTAAGGAGAAAGGGAGGGAGGGAGATGAGGAGAGAGATAGATGAAGGATCTGTCAGATGGATAGATTGACCAAAAGATACAGAGAGAGAGAGAGAGAAGAGAGAGAGACTGGATGGATGGATGGATAGATAGATACATAAATAGATACATAGATAGATAGACAGTAGTGAGGGAGAGGGATGAGTAGATAGAAAGACAGACAGATAGATAGACCAATAAAGAGACAAAGACAGAAACAGAGCATTTATTAAACAATAACAATGAAGATAGATTTAAGCATTGCCTTAATGAATCACCAACTTCTCAGGGCCTAGACAACTCTCTAAGACTTGCAGACCAATTGGCACAACTACACAATTTTAAGACATCTTCTATTTGATGTGAATCATCAGAGGTGTAGATAGTGGACAGGGATGAAAAAACTGAGATCTGCATTGTTGGAGTCAGTACCTCAGGTTAAAGGGATTCCAGATGCATCAAAATAAACTGGACAAATTGTTAGTCAGTAAAATTGTTATTTACTTTCTGCAAAGACTGGGGCTCAGAGAAGTGTTGCAGCTGCTACAAACACCAAAAGAAAGGGGAAATGAGTTTCCGACCCCCACTCCTGCTGGGGCAACAGCAGAGACAATCTAATCCAGTACTAGAATGTATAAAAATATTATATATTATTTCATATATATATATATATATATATATATATATGCATACCCACAGACCAAATCTTATAGGTGCTTTCCCATAGTTAAAAAAGTAGTAAAATTGTTATGTGACCCCAAAACATTTAGTCAGGTTCTCTGCTTTGATTAAATTCACAGGCCACCGACCCCAGGCAAAACTGAGAAGCTGATGGAGTTTATTTGTAGGGTTATCTCTTATTTTTAGCAGTACCTGGATCACCACCCAGGCTTCCATCCAAGAGGCCCCCAGTATCCAGACCTCTTCTCTAAGCTAGAATAGAAATCCTTCCATTTATCACTTAAAGTCCTTCATGGTCTGTCTCCTATCTACCTTGGTAGGCTATTTCCATGTTATTCCCCTTCATGCACTCTGTAGCTAAGCAAACCTGTAGCTGTTTCCCACACACAATATTCTGTTTCTTATCTCTATGCCTCTGCATTTGGAATGTTCTCCTTCCTTATCTCAGCCCCTTGGAACTCCCCGGTGTCTTCAAACTCAGTATAAATATTTCTTCCAACAAGAAGTTTTTCCTATTACTTGTTCTTCAGGGCTATACCTTCTCCCTCACTCATCGCATTAAGATTGGATCTATTATTTCATCAACCTATGTGACCCTGGGCAAGTCACTTAAACTGTATTGCCTAGCCCTTATTGTTCTTCTCCCTAGGAACCAATAGAAAGTATCAATTCTAAAACAGAAGGCATGGATTTGGGAGAGAAAAAAAAACTATACAAAGTAAAATAAAAACCACTTTTGTGGGAGGGAAGATAGAGAGGGTGTCATTAAGAAAAGTCTTGTATAAGAGGTGATAGTCTACCTAAATTTTGAAAGTAGCCAGTGAACTCTATGTAGTAGAAATGAAGAAGAACTGAATTTGAGGCATGAGGCACAGCCTGAGCAAAAACATGGAGAGAGGAGGTATGATGTCATGGAAAGGATTCAAAGGGGGCCAGTTTGTGTACATCATAGAGTATAAGAGGACAAGGAAAATAGAATGGAAAGACTCCAGTTACATTGTGAATGTATTTGAATGCTAAACAGAGGTCTTCATACTTTATCCACGAGGAGTCATTGATGCTCCTTGCCCAAGAGAATGGCATCACTTTGGCAAACTGAAAAAAAAAAGAAGGTCAGAACCAGGCTACATTCACTTCATCTCCTTAGAATAGAAGCAGGCTCCCATCCAATCACTCAGTGGAGTACCACATCTCTCTAGATCATTCCCTTTTAGCATCCCTTATCTCAGAATGAAATGGCAACTAGAGCATCATTGGAAGTTTGAAAATAAGCAAAAAGTTTCTACAGTCAAGAAGCTTGATCAATATTTCTTTATTATTTGTTTAATTGTGGAACATTTGCTTCCGGATAAAAGTTCGGTGACTCAGAAAGAGTCCTAGGTTTGGCTAGGAAGTTCTCTCTTTAAAACTGGGACCTGCTGCTCCCTGTCTTGGTAACCTTGGGTAAGTTCTCATTGTGCCTCAAATACTTCATCTGCAAAAAAAATGAGAGGATTCATCTAATGTCCTAAAAGGAACCTTATTGCTTTTAATAGAATTGTGATATTTTATCTTCATTTTCTTCTGCCTTTTCTGGTCAAAAAGGAAATCTTCTAGTATTGTTTAATAGAGTTTTTCCTACTAATCTGCTTGTGAATTCCAAGTAGCTCAAAGGAGCTGTCTGAATCATCATCAGAAGACATTCTGCTAATAAGCATTCAGAGTATCCTGAATTTCTCAAAGGCAAAATGGGCAAATATTTTTCCTGTTTCAAATTATAGGTAAAATATTTGCATTTTGATATTAATATTTATTGATCTTTGAATCTGGATGAATAGCTCTCATGATAATTCTCAAATCTGAAGAGAAACTGTATTCCTAAATAATGAATTGTGCTATTATCCACATCTGTTCCCATTTTCTATAGGTTTAAAAATTCTGTAATTATCACAGGAGCCAAACAGAAATGTGTATCCATCATTATCTCTCCCAGACTCTGACCCAGCTTCTGACTTCTGTCTTGATTTCAAAATGAAAAAGCTTATCCTGAATAAATATGGATTCCACTAAAATGAAGTGATTAAAATGAAATGTAAGTCACAGATTCCATTTGCGTATGGAAATAAAGCAAAGCTTAATATCTTTGCAAAGCTGCCCTAAAGTCAGCTTTTGGACTACACTCTTTTAACTATGGGAATCATTACTTTCATATTCACATTGCTCATTAACTTGGGTATTCACAGGTAGAAGAAAAATCACTGATCTTCTTAGCGAGTTTTCCTTTTCTTTAAAGATACAATGAATGTTTTTTCTTTTTCTTTTTTCTTTGTCCTTCCCTCCCTCACCTTATTTCCTTCTTTCCTTCCTCTCTCCCTTCCTCTCTTCCTTCATTTATTCCTTCCTTCCCACCTTTTCCCCTTCTTTCTCTTCCTTCCCTTCTTCTCCTTCCCTTCCTTTTTCTTCCACTTCTTTCCTTTACTTTCTTTATTTTGATTATTTCTCTGTCTTCACTTCTTCATTCCTTCTTTCCCCCTCTCCCTCCCTTTCTTCCTTTCCATTCTTTTTTCTCTATTTATTTCACCCCATTTTCCTTCTATATTTTCCACCTTCCTTCTCTTCCTTTTCTTCCTCCCTTCCTTGTTTCTTCCATTTTCTTCCTTCCTTTCTTCCTTTCCCTCCCTTCCTCCCTCCTCTTTCCCTTCTTTTCTCACTCCCTCCCTTCTACCCTTCCATATTTCCTTTCTTCTTCCTTTTTTCCTTCCTTCCTTCATTCATTCTCTCTCTAACTTTCCTTCCTTTCCCCCTCCCACTTGAGGATGGAGGAAAGACTGAAAGAAAGTCTTCATGTTGGAAGTAGCTTTTGAGTTGAGTCTTGAAAGAAATTCTAAGAGGTAGAATTAAGAAGGCGGTGCATTCCAGATATGGGCAATGGTCAGTGCAAAAGAATGGGGAAAAGCAGGCAATAGAAGAATTATTACCTCTTCACCAGATTCAGAGATGCATTATTAGGGCTCTTCTAGAGATGAAAGAGTGAATCTTGTCTTTTTATACCTCACCTTTATTTAATCAATTAATCAATAAAAATGTATTAAGTGTGTACTATGTACTAGGCATTGCACTAATCACAGGAGATACAAAAAAGAGACAAAAGATAGCCCTTTGACCTCAAAAAGCTGTCAGTCTAATGGGGAAGACAGCATGGAAACAAATATATACATATCAAGCTATATAAAAGATAAAAATAATTAACAGAGGGACGGCACTGGAATTAAGGGTTAAGAAGACTCCCTGTAGGAAGGTCAGATTTCAGATAGCACTGAAAGGCAACCCAGGAGGTCAGTAGTTGGAGAGGAGGAAGTAGAGGGTTCCAGGCATGGGGTGATAGAGAAAATGCCTGAAGCTGAGATGGAATGTCTTGTTGGTGAAACATCAAGGAAGTCAATGCCACCAAATTGAAGCATACATAACATTAGGCTAATGGGAAGGGGGAAAAAAATCTCTTTTTTTTCTTTCATTAGATTCAACTGGCAAGTACACTCTATCTGTATAGCTAAGTATATTCCTTGAATAATTGTATATATTCAGCCTAATTACTATTCACTTCTCCTAGGCTTATTTCTTCTACAGCAGATGCTTTCAATCAGTTAATCAAATATTTACTGAACACATACTATGTGCAAGGCATTATGCTAGGCAGTGTAGAGAATATAGAGAATTCTTAAAGATTTGGGCCAACTGAGAAGGGAAGGGAGGGCATTCTGGGTGGAAGAAATGACACAGAATGAAGAATTTGTGTGTTAAAATACAAGACATTTATGGAAAGTAAGGTTAAAAGCAGAGTTTCAAAAATCTTAAAGATGAGACTAGAAAAATTGGATAATAGATCTGGAACAAGAAAAGTAGGGGAAAAAAACCATCTTATTTGATACTTGATGAAACTGAAGTTTGAGGTTACAGAATGATCTACCCAATTTTTAGGTGAAGAACACTCACTTTGGAGTCAGTACAAAGATTCAAATCCTATCTGTGTGACCTTTGGCAAGTCATTTACCTTCTCCAGACCAGTGGCATTAAACACATATAGAAACAGGGTCTACTAAACTATACATAAAGATCTTTATGGTTCACATATTGAATGAGATACTTCATATTTTCCTCAATTTTTGTTTTATAGTGTCCTGCTGCCTTGTGAAATTGCTTGCTTCTAATTGCTGTATTCTGGTTCTTAAAGACTGGATTTCATCCCTGGCTTTTTGGTCATCTTTCTCCTTCTGGTCTGATTTTCTTTGGAGGTCATCTTTCATCTCATTTGCCTCATTTTCAAGCTAATTAATTTTGGCTTTCAAGACACTGTTTTCTGTTTCCAGATGACTTATCTTGCTTTTTAAGTTGTCTTCAGCCTCTCTTAATTATGTTTTGAATTGTATTTCAAGTTCTTCCAAAACCTGTATCCAATTTGCTGGGTTTCTGTTTTTTTGCTTGGTGTTCCCTCCTCCTTCTCTGTTCCATTTGCTCTTTGTTCGTTGCCTGTATAGAAGCTGTCAATTGTAATTTCTTTTTTCTTTTTCTGTTGTTTGCTCATAGTTACCCCTTCTTTACTCCCTGCAGTTGCCTGTGCTCTTCCTCCTCTCATTTTTTTGTTGTATCTGTGGGCTTTTCTGTCAGCCTTCACCCTTAGAGCTTAGTCAGCAAATCTCTCAGCGCAGTCTGTGGGGGAGGGGTTTTGGAGCTTGAGTTTCCCTGCCCTCTTAAGACTTTGATGGGATTAAGTCCAGGTGGGTTGGGCTGGATGTGCCCTGAGGCCAAAACCTGGGGGAGAGGGGCAATATGGAGTGTCTGAGCTGCTGCAACTAGGCTGTCTGCTCTGCGCTTTGAGCTCTGTGCTTCTTCTCCAACTGCTTCCCCACCGCCTATGTTCAACACTCTGAGCCTAGCACAGCTTTGGCTGCAAGGTACTCCCTTCAGACCAGTACCCTTGCCTGCCCAGAGGTTCTAGCTGCTGCTGGAGTCTTGGTGCTCCAGGTGGGGAAGGGTCCTGGGACCTTCCTTCTTCCTTCCCCTTAAACCTGAGTGTTTTCAAATTCAAGCTTTTTGGGGGGGGGGGGGTACCTTTTAAGTTGAGTCCATCAGGAGGGTTCCTTGGCTTTGTATTGTTGTTAGGTTTGATTTTCAGTCCCCTAGAAGCATTTAGTTTGTAATCAGTAAGGAAGGGTTTTCAGAGGTCTGAACTTTTGCTGCCTCTATGCTGCCATCTTGACTCCACCTCCTATGGTTCACATATTGACTTAGAAAACTATTTATTAGTATTATTTGATTTGTTATATCTTTATTTTGTTAAATATTTTCCAATTGTACAGATTAAAGTATACCATCTTCCACCATATTTTCTTCATGAGATTTCTATTGTATGTATGATATGGGATTGCTATCATGACATGAACAATATGGAAATATGTATTACATATTTATGAGTATTACCTATATCAGACTATTCACTACCTCAGGGATGAGAGGGAGGGTGGCAATGGAGAATCTGAATTTCAAATTGGTCAAAAACCAATTAACAAAAATTATTTCTACATGTAATTGTAGAAATAAAAATTAAAAATTTATATATAAAAATAAAAGGATGTAAATAATTTTTAAATTGAAAAATAAATTTAAATATAAATTATATATGTATATATATACATATATATATTGGGAAATATATATATATATATATATATATATATTTCCCAATTGTATTTTAATCTGGCTTGGGCCACAATCAGAAGCATCATGCTGTACCACATTTAGCCCATGAGCAATCCCATCCTACTCCTCAGTTCCTTTCTCTGTAAATGGAAGAGAGTAAACCAGGACCCTGAAGCCTTTCCATCTCATGTCTATAATTCTATAAAACTGATAACTTGTGAAACTCTGCCTCATTTAAATCTAATTTACATGAAAGTCAAGATATCACCCCATGGTGTCATCGGTCCTTTTTGAAAATGAAGGATGGGAGCATCTGGATGACTCTGTAGATAGAAAATCAGGCTTGAAGATGAGAGGTACTAGGTACCAATATGGCCTCAGATACTTCCTAGATGTGTGACCTTAGGCAAGTCATTTAATCCCAATTACCTAGACCTTACCACTCTTCTGCCTATTTATCAATATCAATATTTAACATATGGCTTAGTATAATATATATGCTAAATATCCTAATGCTACTAAATATAATGCTGCTTTATCAGTACTTAGTATTACTTCTAAGACAAATGGTAAGAATTTTTTAAACAAGAAAGAAAATGAAGGGAAAAATTTTTTTTTACCAATATTACAATAAGTGTCAGAGGTGGCATTTGAACCCTAGTCCTTAGACTCCAGAACCAGCATTCTTTCTATTATACCACACTATTGAGCTAGTTTATAAGTTTTATGTAAAGCATTATATATTCTATAATTCTATGAATATCAGTGTAAAAATTTTGGACATTTTCTTTTAGGCAATGAAGATTTTTGAGCAGGAGCACAGCATGGCCAAGTTGTTTTGTGGGAATATTAGTATGGTAATGAGAAAGAGAAGAGATTGAAGGTCAATAATCCCATTAGGAGAATAACATTTATGACTACAGAGGACCAGAAAAGGCAGGGAGGGAGATAGATACAAGAGGCTTTAGGAAATAAAAATTGGTAGGATTTTGTCACGGATAAGATATAGGGAGGGAGAATGAAGAAAGGCAAGAATCAAGATACAAGATTTCAAGCTGTGATAATAGTAGGGTAATTATTCCTTTTCTCTCTTGCATCTTCAGTCTCTCTCTCCCCATTGATTCCTTCCTCTCTGTCTTCAAATGTGTTCAGACTTGAATTCATCCAAATGTTTAGAAAAGGTGAGAAAAAGTGTATATCCTAAAAATATTTTGAGGTAAACCATAGCTGAAATAAGAGTCTGCTCTCCAGCCAAAACTCCATTTGTATTCACACTGCGGTTTCAGCATTGAGTCCAAACATAACAGATGTTGGGATAAATTGGACTGCTAGAGGATCTTTTCTTTCTTTTGTATATTTGTTTTTGCTTTGTTTTGCTAAAATAGAATCCCTTTCAATGATCTTTTATCAGAAATATTTAATAAACACCTGTATGGATAATCTGGTGTAGGTGGGTCTTGTTGAAGTTAATTCAAAGTATTTATAGAAAAAGATAACATATATGGAGTCATGTAAATTAAGAGACTTATTCAAATGAATAATAAACTACAATGATAAGGCACGATCCAGGATCTGCTGAGCATCAAGGCCTCTAGATTTCCTACAGTCACCTAGGAGAAAAGGTCAATTTAATAAAAACCCATTGCTTTTACTTTTGCACAGGCCACCATCACAGTTTTCACTAAAAGCAAACAAGGCAAATGAACTTAAAATATCTCTTTGGGACAATGGACCAGAAGAACAGAGTAATCTAGTGGTAATTAATTGTGCCAGGCTTGGAATTGAGTAAGACTGCAGTCCAAGTCCTAGTCTGTACACTTAACTATTATTTGTGTGAATTCACACAATTGGGAGAATAATTTGTTCAGTTTCCTCATCTGTGAAATAGGACAATACTATTCCCAGTGCCTGCCTTCCAGAATTCTTGTGACAGAAGCTTAAGGTAAACCTAAAGTAATATAGATATAGATATAGATATAGATATAGATATACATATACATATACATATACATATACATATACATATACATATACATATACATATACATATGATTTGATATCAAAAGAATATAAACTCCTAGAGGATGGAGACTGATGTTTCTTTTTCCTTTGTACTCCTAGCCCTTATCACATTGCTCTGCTCACATGTGAATAAAAGAAGGATATGTTATTTCATCAGTATGGGAAATTGCTTATTGGAAAACTCCCTCTCTCTCTCTCTCTCTCTCTCTCTCTCTCTCTCTCTCTCTCTCTCTCTCTCTCTCTCTCTCTCTCTTTCTCTCTCTCTCTCTCTCTCTCTCTCTCTCTCTCTCTCTCTCTCTCTCTCTCTCTCTCTCTCTCTCTCTCTTTTTCCCTCCTCACTGCCTCCTGGCTTCCTATAAGTCCTATTTAAAACCCTACCTTCTATATGAAGTCTTTCTCAGTCCACTTTAATACTAGTGCCTTTATTTTATCTATCATTTCTCTCCAGCTTCTCCTATAGAGAGAGACAGAGATAAAGACAGAGAGATGGGAAAGAGAGACAAAAATATGGAGAAAAAGAGATACAGAGACAAATAGGCAGATGGAGACAGAGAAATAGAAAGACAGTGATAGAGAAAGAAACAGAAAGAGAAGAGAAATGGAGACAGAAACAGATGGAGACAGAGAGGCAGAAAGACAAAGAAAGAAGAGAGATTGAGGCAGAAACAGAAATGATAGAGAGGAGAGAGAAAGAATGAAGAAAAACAGAGACAGAGGAGAGTTAGAGATGGAGAGATAGAGGCAGATATGGAGAGGAAGAATGAGAGAGAGAGATTGGGCATAGTTATTTGTATGTTTCCCCCCATTAAATTGTGAGTTCCTTGAGAATGGGGGGGGGGGGGTATGATTTTTTTTTCTTTACTAGCCTGGCACTTAACACACTACCTAACACACCATAAGTGCTTGATAAATGCTTGTTCATTGACTTAAGCTGAAAGATATATAGAAAGCTTCATAGAAAAGAATTTACATGAGAGAGGTCTTGAAGGATGAGAAGAATTTTAACAGATTGAAATTTCTTCTTATGACTTAATAAATTGTTCTCAGGGAATTGTTTGAGACATATAAAGGAAAAATAACTTTTCCAGAGTTGTAGGCACTATCACAGAATTAAAACAGAAAGGAACTCTAGACTAGAAATGATCTCATCCATCTCCCTTTTTGACAGAGGATAAAACTGAGACACAAAAAGATGAAGCCATTTGCCCAAGGTCTCCAAAGTAGTAAGTGGCCACGTTTGAACCCAGGCCCTCTTACCTCAAAATCTACACATTTCCCGCTCTACTACACTGTCTCTTCTGGAAGTTCATGAAGGAGAATTTGCTTTGTGTTTGCAAGCCCAAGATTATACCCACTATACCTCAATGATACATGCTAAATAAATGCTTGACAAATTGAGTTGAAAATTATTATTACCATCAACAAATATTGATTAGAAAATCTAATGTGTCTAGAGCACTATTCCAGGCACTGGCTAATGTATGTGAGGCACTTTGCCAATTGTAAAGTGCTAGATAAATGTCAATGGTAATAAAGAAAAGAAGGGGATGCATGGTGAGGATGGTGATGGTAATAATGAGAAGAGAGCAAAAGGAAATCATTCCAATCTACATTTGCATTTAGAGTTATACTTCAGTGAAAAAAATGGGGTGTGTGTGTGTGTGTCTGTCTGTCTGTCTGTCTTGGCAGCACACATTTTTTAAAAAGGAAGTGTGAATAGAAATCAGACAAAAACAATGGTTCTCAACTAGTCTTTGAAATCTGGATTTTTTTACCTCTTTATAAAGTGCTACTAAATGCACCAAATGCATGAGGAAAGACAGGCTATAAACCATGCTGAGGGTAACTGAGGAGTCTCAAACCCAATTAAGTTAAGAGATGTCTACCCCGAGCATGAAAAGACTTTCCCCTGGTGGAATGGGCAGATGAGAACAGTTTATTCCAACAGTCATGCAAGCAGCTGAAGCAGACTCAAGGAGCACTTAGAGCTTGGTCAGACATCAAAGAAGCCACGGTCATTCACTGAATCCCAGGTCATCAGCAGTTGTCCTGATTTTTTGTCTTGCCACAGGATTTTGATGACTGAAAGAGACAATGAGGATAATTATTTTGTGCAACTCTGCCTCATAATGTCAGTCATCCTCTTCAAAAACAAAGGTCAAGGACTTCCGGGTAATCATGGCTGCAATCTAGACGCGGCACGCTTTCTCTCCCCAGCACCGAACGAAATAGACTACATCAAAGGAGCATAAAATCACCTTTGGAGGAACAGAAGGACTCCCCAGTACCCCACAGAGGCAAAGGTACGTGGGGCTTGAACATTTCCACACTAAAATAAGAAGGAAAAGCTTGCACAGAAAAGTGAACTGAGCCGCCCTTCCCCCACCCCACCTCCCCCACTAAACCAGAGTGAGCTACCTGAGCGCTCACCGGGACAGCGAGTGAGTGGGGAGCGTCTCTGTCTGGGGGGGCACTCCAGGGTCCTTGGGATCTAGGGACTGCCAGGAAAAAACGTCTCAGGGCGCTTTCACTGGAGAAGCCAGCGGACTTCGGGCGAGCTGCGCTGAACAAGGCGCGCTGATTATCTGGGCGGAGCTGAATACCTGGGCTCAGCTGAATACCTGGGCTCAGAGGCTGGGAAGAACTAGTCTGAAGCAACCTAAATTCACAGAAAAACCACTCTTATAACCCAGACCCCAGACCAAAAAGGAAAGGGAAATAAAACCACCAAAGGGATGGCTCACATGGCCCAAAATCAAGCCTCCAGGAAGAAAGGGAAAAAAGTGACTATTGAAAACTTTTATGGTGGAAGTACCCAAGGAAAAGAGGAGAATCAGGAGGAAATCCAAAAAAATTCAGAACACGCCTCCCAAAATGGAAACTATCAACAAGCTCTGGAAGATCTCAAACTGGAACTTATCCAAAAGATGGAAACCTTCTGGAAAGAAAAATGGGAGAAAGAGATCAGCTGTCTGACAGATAAGACTGCTCAATTGGAAAAAGAACTCGAAGCATCCAATACAAGGGCAGACAAGGCTGAAAAGCAAATCCAGTCCCTAATGACCAGAATCAAGCACCTAGAAGAAAGTGAGATGATAAAACAGCAAGAATCAATAAAGCAAACCCAAACAATTAATGAATTGGAAGAAAACATAAAATATCTCACTGAGAAGGTCACGGACCTGGAGAACAGAGGAAGACGAGAAAATCTCCGTATCATCGGTCTCCCAGAAAAACCAGAGGTAAACAACAAATTGGATTTTATTCTAGAGGAGATTATAAAAGAAAATTGCCCCCACGTTCTGGAGCAAGGGGGCAAAATAGAAATAGAAAGGATTCATAGAACACCTTCTATACTAAATCCCCAAAAGACAACGCCTAGGAATGTAATTGCCAAATTCAAGAGCTTCCAAGTAAAGGAGAAAATCCTACAAGAAGCCAAGAAGAAGAGCTTCAGATATAAGGGGGCTCCCATAAGGATCACACACGACTTAGCGGCTAACACACTAAGAGACCGCAAAGCATGGAACACGATATTTAGAAAGGCAAGAGAGCTGGGTCTCCAACCAAGAATCAACTACCCAGCAAAACTGACTATATACTTCCAGGGGAAAGTATGGGCATTCAACAAAATAGAAGATTTCCAAGCATTTGCTAAGAAAAGACCAGAGCTCTGTGGAAAGTTCGATATCCAAGCACAGAAAGCAAGAGAAACATGAAAAGGTAAATATGAAAGAAAGGGAAAAGGAGATAAATCTTATCTTTCTCTTTAAGTCAAACTCTCTTCTATAAGGACTACATTTACATCTAATTATATATATTAATATGTGGGGAAAATGTTTTGTGTAACTCTCATAAATTGTATCATCATAAGAGTAGTTAGAAGAAACATGCATAGGGAAAGATTGGGGAATCAAGAAGATTTGGGGAAAGTTGGGGCAAAAAAAGGAAAAGGGAGGGGGGAACCGTGATAATACTAAGATTAACTTCAAGAAATAGGGGGGGAATCAATAGAATAAACTTTCCCATATAAAGATACACATGGGAAGGGGAGGGGAAGAACTCTCATATGAGAAGGAGAGGAAGAGAGCGTGAAGTGGAAGTACTTAAACCTTACTCTCAGTGAAATCAAATCTGAGAGGGAAGAACAGCTAGATCCAGTGGGATCCTGAATTCTATCTTATCCATTAGGGCAAGAAAGAAAGGAAAATTAAGGAGGGGGAGGGGGGAGGGAGTACAAAAAGGGAGGGAAGGAGAGGGGGGAGGGGAAGGGAGCATAAAAAGGGAGGGGCTAGAAAGGGAAGCATCTCAAGGGAGGGGACTAGGGGGACTGACCTAAAGTAAATCACTGGTTCAAAAGGAGAAAGCTAAAGAAGAAAGGTCAGAACTAGGGGAAGACATCAAAATGCCAGCGAATCCACAAATAACAATCATAACTTTGAACGTGAATGGGATGAACTCACCCATAAAACGTAGACAAATAGCAGAATGGATTAGAACACAAAACCCTACCATATGTTGTCTTCAAGAAACACATATGAGACGGGTTGACACTCACAAGGTTAGAATTAAAGGTTGGAGTAAGACCTTTTGGGCCTCAACCGATAGAAAGAAGGCAGGAGTTGCAATCATGATATCTGACAAAGCCAAAGTACAAATAGACCTGATCAAAAGGGACAGGGAAGGTAAATATATTCTGCTAAAAGGAAATATAGACAATGAGGAAATATCAAAAACAAAGGTCAAACAACAACAATCTTATCTTCTTACAAAGCACTACTAAATATGTCAAATACATGAGTGAAGACCAATGAATTAATTAAGCACCTATTATCTTCTAAATCCTGGACAGCAAAAATGGAAAGGGATGTTGCAGAAGAAATAGAAATATAAGATAAAACCCAAATCAAAGCAAGCTTTTGGAGAGGCACCTTGTTGCAGACCTAAAGTCACAAAAATACAGGTTCAAATCCTGCTTTTGCCATTTGCTGGCCATGTAGCCTTGTATGAGTCACTAAATATCTCTTGGTTTCCTCTCCTATAAAATAAGATGATAATGATGTCTCCAGCGTTTACCTAAGAGGATTGTTGTGGTGTACAATCAAAATAATGTTTTGCCAACAAAAAGATAAGCATTTCAGATACTTTAAAGTATTACATAAATATTACTATTTTTGCTTTCTGAGCATTGATTTCCTCATCTGTAAAATGGGGAAAATAATACTTACAACACGCATTCATTCATTTATTCATTTAAACATTTATTGCCTTGCAGGATTATTGTGAGGTTCAAATGAGATATTATGCATATAGTGAGAGCCATACCAAAGGACTTGCTCAAAACTGACATTCTTGTTTCTGTGGAATCATGTGAAAATCTTTGGGAGTTTCCCTTCATCACTGAAGAGAAAGATTTTGAGGTAACTAAGAATGTTCTAGCCAAGATGGCACCTGGACAGGACATCCAGCTCCCATGTCTACTCCAACAAAAGACTGAAATTCAGGGGCAGCTGGGTAGCTCAATGGATTGAGAGCCAGGCTTAGAGACAGGAGGTCCTAGGTTCAAATCTGGCCTCAGACACTTCCCAGCTGTGTGACCCTGGGCAAGTCACTTGACTCCCATTGCCTAGCCCTTACCACTCTTCTGCCTTGGAGCCAATATTGGCTCCAAGACAGAAGGTAAGGGTTTAAAAAAAAAAAGACTGAAATTCATACCAGACCAAATAATGATCAAGAAATTCAATGAAAACTACACTAAGTGCTGTCTTCAAGTCCACAACTTCCCCCAAAAAATTCTACCAGAAATCTACAGACAACAGAAAAGAAGGATACCAACATGACCAATTCCAGCAGAGACAAATAAGCCTAGACTCCCAACCACAGCAGAGATACATATAGCCTGCAAGGATCTGTGTTCAGAATCAGCAAAAGTCAAGAGTCTCCTTAGAAAGCCCTAATGAGATCATCGATCCCTAGGGTGAGGACCTTGGAAGCTTCATATAATTAACAATCTAAACAAATTTTTTAATCAAATCAATTTTAAAAAATAATATGAAGATATCAATAAATACAATTTTATCATAAATACTGCAGTCATCTCTAAATCCAAATTATTTATACAAATTTATATTATATAGGTATTGCATATAAATTAAATAATTATTAGCAATATGTAGTGGATAGTTAGGGGTTGACTAGGTGGCACAAAGTTCAAATAATGGCTTCACATATTTGCTAGATGTGTGACCCTGGGCAAATTGCTTAACCTCTATTTGTCTCAAGATCCTCATCTGTAGAATGGGAACAATATTAGCACCTACCTAACAGGGTTGTTGTAAAGAATGAAATAAGAATCATAGTTCTTACTCCAATGCCTGGCACATAGTAATTACTATATAAATGTTAGCTATTATTGTTATTTGATTATTTGTTATTTGGTTATTATTAGTTGGTTAATTATTAATTAATTAATTAGTTATTCCCTCTTGGAATCAAGAGAGACCAGATCCAAGTTCTGCTTCATACACATGTGGGCTATGCTATTTCACTTCTGATTGCTCTGAGAAATTCTCAAAGACTATAAATTTCAGAGAAGGAGTTGGTTGGCATTGGTAAAGGGAGTTTCCTCTTCAACAGTTCCCTCAACTAATGAAATCACAGGTCCAATTTTATCTTGTTCCATTATAAGTAATATAATGCCAAAGTCATTTAACTTATGAATCACACTGCCAGGTGATGAATGAGATGAATACAATACTTCGCCTGCCTCCTAAGACTATGCTGAGAAATAATTGCATGGGAAACTTTCAGGAAAATTCACACAATGCTTTACTAATCTAAATGAAAATATATGTCTGGGTCATAAGGAATGAGAACTGTATGGGAAAGAAGAAAGAAACCAGTGCTATTTCCCTTTGTCTACAATGAACTAACTTGGTAATTTTACTTTCCTATGATAAGAGAAATATGAATTGTTCGCTGTTTAATTGGACGTACTCTATTTGAAGTTTTTAAATTGTTGCACTTTTGAGCCCATTGGGATCCATTTCAGAAATGATGTAGGATTGGTTAAACAATTTGCCATTTTTCTTACCTGTGTCTCCTGGCATTTCTGGTGTTTGCAAAATACCATTCTTGTGTTTGCGAAAGTCAAGCATATCTGACATAAATAAGGGATTCTTGAATATGTCTCCTCTATATTACCTTGTCTCCATTTCAGTGAGGCTCCTGGGAAGGAACTAGGCAAAATCTTCTTTTATTTTAAAGATGAGAAAAATCAGGCCCATCCCATACATAATGATTAAGTAGCATATCTTTATCTAATCTCCCCCACCTCCAAATCTTATGATTCCAATTCCAGTACTCACTTGCCTCTGTGTTGGAATATGCTGGAATGAAAAGACCCTACATTTAGAGACAGAAGCATCTCATGAACCAAATCTTTTAAATCCTGATTTCTCAACTACTTATAAAACGATGCCAAGTTTACTAAATATTCTAAATAATAATCTTTTAATCCAAGACCTTCATTTTACAGATCAAGAAAATGAGATCTAGATTAGTTATTTTTTCGTTGTTACATTAGTAATTGGTAGAAGAGGATTTGAATCAGGTTCCTTGGGTCTCAAACCAGCATTATTTTCAATATCTGATGAGTAAACCTAGGACAATGTGTTATAAGCATCATATGACTAGTTAGCCAAAATTTTTTGATAAAACATCTTGTTCTTAGCCTGGTGAAGATAAACAGATGTTAATTACACAACTCAATTTAGCAAGAATTTATAAAGGACCTACTATGTACAAAATATCTGTAGATGCAAAAAGAAAAGGAAAGGAATGTCTGCTTTCCAAGAATTTATCTTGTAAAATATCATAATTATTCAGATTCAGAACTCAGTGAATGACTAGATATAAAGAGTAATCATTAAAGGATAGCTAAGTAACACAGAGCACTAGGTCTGGGGGGAAGAGGATCTGGGTTCAAATCTGACCTAGGACACTTCTTAGCTGTGTGACTCTGGGCAAGTCACTTCATATCACTTGCCTAGCCCTTGTCCTTTTGTTTTAAAGTTGTTACCTAAACAGAAATCAAGAGTTAAAACAAATAAACAATTTTTCTTTGATCACTGAGAAGGAGGATTTTGCTCAAGTGCCCAACAAATTTGTAGATAGCATGGAGGATCTGATCATGCCTTGGATGATAGAATCTAGGCAAAATTATTTAAACAAGTTAGAATAAAAGACCAGATATAATATGATGAGATATTATGATGAGATATTATTAGGGATAAATGTACATTCCATACATAGTTTCTTCAAGTTTAGATTTGAAGGGGAGAATGCTGTGAAGACATATGGCTAGACAATAGTTCACTCAAAAATGGTCTGACACATGTTAAACCCAGTGGTACTGCAAGTCAGATATGGGAGAGGGTGTGGAAGGGAAGGGAAAGAACATGAGTCTTTTAACTATGGAAAAATATTCTAAATCATCTAATTAAATAATTTTTAAATGGTCTGAAGGTTTTAAATTAGTGCAAATTCAATTGCTTCATGTCCCAAATACATCTATCAAATATTACCTTGGGGCAATGAGGGCAGAATCCACTCTACTGGCACAAGATCCCTTCAGTCTCCAATAGTCCCAGTCTATATTCTACCCATTCAGATCCCACCAGGATATCCCCTTCAGTGCATCCTAAAAATTGCTGGACCTTTCCATTGGCTCTGTAGCTGAATTCTAATCATTACCTTTCAGTTTGTTTAGCACAACACATCGTATATCACAGGCATTTAATATTTTTTTTCATTCCATTTATTCAGTATGAGGCAGTAAGGCAATATGGCAGTCAAAAAAAAAGGCTAATGGGATTCTAGGTTGAATTAAGAGAGATACAGTATATAAAATGAATGAAGTGATATTGAGGTCCAATGTACCATAGCTATATCACACATGGATTACTGTTCTTGATCCTTAGTGCCACAGAGAAGTGATTACTTTATGGTATAGAATGAAACATATTTCTTTGAACATGGCCAAATTAGGAATCTATTTTGCTTGACCATGTATATTTATTATAAAATTCTCCCTCTCTCTCCTTATGGATGGAGAATCGGTTTGGTTTGTTTTCAGTGGGGTGGGGGGTGGAAAGAAGAAAAATAAATGTTTGTTCATTTCTAAAAACCAATTAAAACAAAATAAAATGAAGACATTGAACCAGATAACTATCAATATACCTTTTGGCTCTAAATTTATGATCCCATGATCTCATGACTCATAGGCTATCTTGTAGAACATGTTCTTGCTTATCTGCTGGTTAGATTACATTGTAGCAATAATCCTCCCAGTTCTGAAATATAGAGTTAAGCAAAAAATTCTGCATAAGAGGACTTCAAGTAATTTTACTCTAAATATCTTGCCATCTGCAACTCAGAGCTCCCATGATTTAGCTAGAAAAATCAAGACAACTCAGAGCAGAATAGCATTGTCAGTGTATAAGGGGTGACTTTGGGGAAGCATTGGATGGTTAGAACGTTTTGGAAAGTGTAGGTGACATAAAAAGAAAATATATCAGTAAAAACATGTGTTTTTATATGAATTGTCAAAGATATCCGATCCAGAATAATAGGGTTTCAAACTTCAGGTACCATGTAGACTAGATGATCATACACATTCCTTTTTATACAAATATTCTTTACCTACACTCAGAGAAGGCAAATATATTAGTACTTAAGAAAGGGAAGCAAGGGACTTCTGCAAGTTAATAGACTGGTAAATTTAATGTCAATCCTTTGCAAAATTATAAGTCAAAATATTAAATAATTGGTGTACAAGCCCTGAAAAAGGGAAGTGATGCTTTCTAGAAGCCAGCATGCTTTCACTAAGAGTAAGTCAGATTGAATTAGCCCAGTTTCCCTTTTCTCAAGGTTACCCATCTGGTGAAACAAAGAAATGTTACAAATATACATAAAGGATATAACAATACATATGACAATCTAGGTGAAATTGATGAATATTAACAAAAATATAAATTGCCTAGATTAAGAAAAGAAGAAATAGAATACTTAAATAATCCCATCTCAGAAAAAGAAATTGAACAAGACAACAATGAACTCCCCAGGAAAAAATTTCCACTGCCAGATGGATTCACAAGTGAATTCTATAAAACACTTAAAGAACAAATAACCTCAATACTACACAAACTATCTGACAAAATAAGCAAAGAAAGAATCTTACCAAATTATTTTTATGGCACAAATATGGTACTGATTTCAAAGCCAGGCAGACCAATAACAAAGAAAGAAAACTACTGACCAATCTCCTTAATGAACATAGATGCAAAAATCTTAAATAAAATACTCACAAAGAGACTACAGCAAGTTATCACAAGGATTATTCATTATGATCAGGAAGGATTTATAACAGGAATGCAAGATTGGTTTAATATTGGGAAAACTATCTGCATAATTGACCATATCAATAATAAAACCAACAGAAATCATATGATCATCTTGATAGATTCAGAAAAAGCCTTGGAAAAAATACAATAGCCAGAAAACACTAGAAAGTATAGAAATAAAAGAGACTTTCCACAAAATAATAAGTAGTATTTATTTAAAACCATCAGCAAGTATCATCTTCAGTGGAGATGTTACAAGCTTTCTCAGTAAGATCAAGAGTGAAACAAGGATGCCCATTATCACCACTATTATTTAATATTATACTGGAAATGCTAGCTATTACCATTAGAGAAGAAAAAAGAAATTGAAGGGATTAAAGTAGACAATGAGAAAACTAAACTATCATTCTTTGCAGATAATATGATGGTATACTTAGAGAATTCTATAAAATCAACTAAAAAACTAATGGAAATAATCAATAACTTTAGGAATGTCATAGAATACAAAAACAAATCCACATAAATCATCAGTATTTCTATATATTTCAAAAAAAAGTCATCAGCAAGAATTAAAAAAGAGAAACTCCATTTAAAATCATTCTAGACAATATAAAATATTTGGGAATCTATTATTTGCCAAGAAAAACTCAGGAATTATATGAACACAATTACAAAACACTCTCCACACAAATAAAACTAGATCTAAACAATTATAAAAACATTAATTGTTCATGGGTAAGACAAACTAATAAAATAAAAATGCCAATCCTACCTAAATTAATCTAATTATTCAGTGCCATACCTACTAAACTACCAAAAAACTATTTAGAGAATTTTAAAAAATAACAAAATTCAGGGGGCAGCTGGGTAGCTCAGTGGATTGAGAACCAGGCCTAGAGACGGGAGGTCCTAGGTTCAAATCCGGCCTCAGCCACTTCCCAGCTGTGTGACCCTGGGCAAGTCACTTGACCCCCATTGCCTAGCCCTTACCACTCTTCTGCCTTGGAGCCAATACACAGTATTGACTCCAAGATGGAAGGTAAGTGTTTTAAGAAAAAAAAAAAAAATCATTTGGAAGAACAGAAGATCAAGAATATCAAGGGACCTAACTAAAAAAAAAATGTGAGGTATGGTAGCTAGCAGTACCAGATCTTAAACTATACTATAAAATAGTGATCATCAAAATAATCTGATACTAGCTAAGAGATAGAAGGGTGGATCAATGGAATAGACCAGGAGTAAATAACCTCAGAAATGTTGTGTTTGATAAACACAAAGATCTTGGCTTGTGGGATAACAACCCACTATTTAACAAAAACTTCTGGAAAAATTGGAAAACAATGTGGCAAAAATTAGGTTTAGATCAGTATCTCACATCCTATACCAAGATAAGTTCAAAATGGGCATGTGACTTAAACATAAAGAAAGATATTATAAGTAACTTAGGTGAGTATGTAATAGTATACCTGTCAGATCTATGGGAAAGAAAATAATTTAAGAACAAGCAAAAGATAGAGAACATTACAAAATGTAAATAGAATAATTTTTGTAATATTGAATTAAAAAGGTTTTGTACAAACAAAACCAATGCAACCAAAATTAGAAGGGAAGCAACAAAGTAGGGAAAATTTTATAACAAAAATTCTCTGAGAAAGTTCTAATTTCTCAAATATACAAAGAACTAAGTCAAATTTATAATAAATCAAATCATTTCCCAATTGACAAATAGTCAAGGGATATGAATAGGCAGTTTTCAGATGAAGAAACCAAAACCATTAATAATCATATAAAAAACATTCTAAATCCCTCCTGATTACAGAAATGCAAATCAAAACAACTCTGAGGAGTTGCAGAGTGGTCAATATGACAGTCAAGGAAAATAATAAATGTTGGAGGGGATGTGGCAAAATTGGGACACTAATACATTGCTGATAGAGTTGTGAACAGATTCACCTATTCTGCAAGGCAATTTGGAATGATGCCCAAAGGGCTTTAAAAGAATTTATATCCTTTGATCCATCAGTACCACTACTGGGTTTGTATCCAAAAGAGATTTTTTTTAATGGGAAAGGTTCTGTTTGTACAAAAATATTTATAGCTGCGCTTTTTGAGGTGGCAAAAAATTGGAAAATGAGTGGGTGTCCCTCGATTAGGGAATGGCTGAACAAATTGTGGCATATGATGGTGAAAGAATACTATTGTGCTCTAAGGAATGATAAACTGTTTGATTTCTATAAGAACTGGAAAGACCTCCATGAACTGATGCAGAGTGAAATAAGCAGAACCAGAAGAATATTGTACACAGTAACTGAAACATTGTGTGACGATCAAAAGTAATTGACATTTTTATAAAAGCAATGCAATGATCCAGGACAATGCTGAGGGACTTATGAAAAAGAACACTATCTATACCCAGAGAAAGAATTGTGGGAGTAGAAATCCAGAAGAAAATGTAATTTATCACTTGTTTGTATAGGTATAGGATTTGGGGTTTTAATTTTAAAAGATTACTCTATTACAAAAATGAATGATATGGAAATAGAATTTGAGTGATTATATATGCATATATGTGTATATATATACACACATATATACATATATATGTGTATATATATATATATATATATATAATTTTAGGAAAACAAAACACCGAGGAAAAGCAACTGCTTGACTACAGGGGTTGAGGGGATATGACTGAGGAGAGACTCTAAATGAGCACTCTAATGCAAATACCCACAACATGGAAATGGGTTCGAATCAAGAACACATGTGATACCCAATGGAATCGTGCATCGGCTATGGGAGAGGTGGGGGGGGGGGGAGAAAATGATCTTTGTCTCCAATGAATAATGTTTGGAAATGACCAAATAAAATAATGTTCAAAAAAATAATTTTAGGAAAACATTTTATAGTCTCTGTAGATAAGCTAGAGAGATGTGAACAGGAAGGTTAATTCCAAAGAGTGGACTTGTAATTGCTTGAACAACCATTATCAGTATTCTCTCTCTTCTTTAAATTTTCTTAGTTGTACATTAGTATACAGGGTTGTGTGAATCTTAAAAATTGCTCAGACTATACCTTAGAAGATTTGGTTAAATTATTCCCCATTTTTAACAATGGAGGTACTTGATCAGGAATGTATTGGGAACTTTAAAATTACTCCACCCTGCTCAGACAGTGCCTTAGGGGAAGATAAAGTTGCAAATTCCTGATTGAACAAGCTTTTATGAGAAGCAGTAAAAGAGAGTTAAGAACATTATCAGAATCTCTGTCCCACCCTGCTCTGGACACTAACCCTCCTGACCAACCCACTACTCCTCCTGCCAACTCAGCCTCAGAACCCCCTACTCCTAACCAACCCACCCCTCCCCCTGCTCCCTCACCCTCAGAAAACTCTACTCCTAACCAACCCACTCTTCCCCCTGCCCATGCCCCCTGCCCAACCTGCTCAGCCCCAATTTCACACCCTGTCCATGCTTCCTATCCCACACCCTCCACCCTAAGTTCACACCCCACCCATACTGACCACCCTAATGCCTCCACCCTAAATTCACATCCTACTCATTCATCCAATCCTAACACCTCTGTATCCTTTCCCCCAGATAATGACCTTCTTCCTTTGCCCCTCCTTCCCATCCTGCCCAATTCAATTCCCAGATCCTACCTACCTCTGATCCTTCTGGTACTATGGGACAAAAATAAACCCTCTCCCTCAGTGGGCCCAACACTTCTCTTTCTCATACATATCCCATTGAGAATGGATTAAGAAGCCTAGAAACAGAAACAGGAGTACCAAATAATTCAGATCATTTATTCCCTTTAAGGGAAGTACCCATTTTTAATAAAAATGGAAACTTGGTGTCTGTAAGACACCACACACCTTTTAACCCTGAACATTTAAATAAATTTAAGGAAGATCTTCCATCATTTGAGGAAGAACCAATATTAATTATTAAAAAATTAGAGAACATATTCAAAACTTTTGACCCCACTTGGATGGATATTGAAAAATTTTTAGAAACATTTTTAACAAAAAGAGAAAAAACAATATCATCTCTCTGGCTAATCAGAAGTGAGGTAGGAAAGGACATTATTGGCCAACTGAAGATCCACATTGGAACCCCAATGTTGAACCAGATTATACAAAACTAACCCAGGCTAGAGAAGCATTATTGACAGCCATGAGAGCTTGCTTGGATAGATAGACGTGGAAAATGGTCAAAATTTGAAAGAACCTGACAAGAAATTGATGAGACCCCCTCCCAGTTTATGGACAGACTTATTGACATAGAAAATTCATATATGGACCTTGATTTATCCAGAGAAAGGGACATTAGGCAAATATGTAGGCAATTCATTGAGAATTGTTGTTCAGTGGTAAAAGACTACTTTAAAACTAGCTGTCCTAATTGGGACTCTATGGACCTTGAAGATTTGAGGAGAGTAGCAACCTATATCTATAAGGGTCGTGTAAAAAGACCTGAGGAACACAATATGTTAGTGGAAGACTTAAAGAAAGAAATTGAAATGTTAAAGAGAAAATTGAAAAATAAGAAAGAAACCATAGCCCCTTTGCAGGAATCCATGGATAAATCAGTAACCTGCCACTTCTGTGGGAAGAAGGACCACAGAATAATAGAATGTAGAACTTTTCTCAAGATTATCAGAAGGAATATGCAGTTTAATAACAACTTTAGAAATAGTAACTATAGAAATGATGATAATGATCATAGAAACCAGAATTTTAGAAATTATAGAAATAACTATAATGACTATAGAAATAGAAATTTTAGAAACCAAAATTATAGAAATAGGAATTGGGAAAATAATGACAGTGCTCCAAATGAAGAAAATAATACCCAACAACAATATATAAAAAATGGTTCTTGTCCAAAAAATACTCAAGGTGCTAATAACACTCAGGGGTGTGCCCTTCAGGGGGGTACTCAAGGAATGTCCCGAATATAATGAAGGTGGTTCTTCTTAGACTCTATTGATTTTGTTGATATTAATTAATCTTTTTCAGTTTTGTCTCCCCTCCAAATAGTAGGAAAGAATAAATAAAGAACTTAAAACTATGATTGGAAAATTATGCACTGAGACCCATTTAAAATGGCCTGAAATTCTCCCTCTAGCCCTATTTTTTCCTAGAAGCAGGCCTAGAGGAGACCTACACATCTCACCATTTGAGATGCTTTTTGGACATCCGCCTATACAGGCTAAACCTTTCTCCCCTGCATATACATCACTATTAGGGGGAGATACTACTGTTGCTTCCTATATACAGGAGTTACAGCACAAACTACATGAACTTCATGAATCCAGAGCTGCAGTTCAAGCCGGACCACTAGACTTTTCTCTTCATTACCTGAACCCAGGAGATAAAGTGTATATTAAGAATTTCAAGCATACTGGAGCAACTCAGTCTTCCTGGGAAGGACCATTCCAAATACTGCTAACTACTCCAACATCTATAAAGGTTGGAGAGAAGGACTCTTGGATTCATTGCTCACATGTGAAGAGAGCATCTTCTGTTGAAACTGATTGACTGTATCCTACCACATGCATTGGAGATAATAATCCATAGACAAGTGAATGCTGTTTTTTGAGGACACATTGAATTACTAATTTTTTCCTTATTTTTTTATTGTTTTTCTTTTATTTTGATTAGAATATTTGATTTTTTTCTTTTTTCTCATTTCTTGTACTAAAGGTACATATAATTAATATTATTTTTCTTCAGTAATATAAGTTTAATATGTATGTATTCTTGCTATAATATCAATGCATACACAAAAGCTTTAAACTATGGGAACCTGCCATTTATTGATAAAATGTTATGGGACTGTGATTAATGTTTGTGTCTGATTCCAGAAATGAAATAAAAACAAGGAGCACAGACTTAACCTGAATAGTACCCAAAAAAGCACACAGGAAATACTAATGTGGACTCGAGGTTGCAATGCTTGACATATGTTAAGTCGTAGAACTTCCTTGTATCTACACTTTTTGTGAAGTACTCACACAAATACCAAAATTTGACTATCATTCTGGCTCCCCATATCTCTGAGAATGTCAAAAATCAGACAAGGGAAAGACACTTCCCTATCAAAATAGAATTCTACTTCCTTTTTCTTCTTATAGTATGGCAACTTCCTGTAGTCTTGGCTGCAAATGGGTAAGTGAAATATTACTGCATTCTGTCCTACAGACTTGTGGGATAGAAATTACTTTAAATTGGACCTATACAAGGGTCTATTTTGAATTTTTTTTTCCTTATGTTTTTGGTTGTGTTTTTCTCTTCTTTTGATAATGGACTCATACATCCTCATAACTCAACATTGCATCCTGAGCTGAAGTGGATGTTTTTTTACACCCACTTCAGGGGGGATTGTATTTTAATATAAAATCCAAGATTTTGAATTTTTTGTTCGAGAAAAGATCTTCAAAGAAGAAGCTTGCTAACTCCTAAATCCAGAGAATGAACTGTTGCAGAAAGATTCCAGAAAACCTACACTACATCAAGGAGATCAAGAATGAATTTTGAGTGTGGTTGATTGAACTGAAGTTTGATTGAACATTTATTGCAAATGTACACTTTTATGCCAAGGGGACTGCCCCTAATTTGGCTTTCTGTCAATGCGCCTAGCAAAACATTTGGTTTTGCTTTCTTTTCCTCCCTAACTACTGTAATTTCTTCTTAGAAAATTGAGTATTGTATA
Source organism: Monodelphis domestica (assembly GCF_027887165.1). Classification (NCBI taxonomy): domain Eukaryota; kingdom Metazoa; phylum Chordata; class Mammalia; order Didelphimorphia; family Didelphidae; genus Monodelphis; species Monodelphis domestica. The sequence continues at coordinate 75,318,960 of NC_077231.1, forward strand.
CAACTGTAGTTAGACGTGCGTTTAGGACTACAAGATAATTATGTTTAATGATCAATGGGGAGACTAGTCTCCCAATGATCATCAGGGGGAATTGTGAATCTTAAAAATTGCTCACACTATACCTTAGAAGATTTGGTTAAGCTATTCCCCATTTTTAACAAAGGAGGTACTTGATCAGGAATGTATTGGGAACTTTAAAAATACTCCACCCTGCTCAGATAGTGCCTTAGGGGAAGATAAAGTTGCAAATTCCTGATTGAACAATGAAAAGTCCCCAACTCATACTTATAGTGAAGCAAAAACCCTAAGCTAGGTGGTCTATGTTTAGATCTAATACAAAAGGGTGCTAAGTACCTATAAAGGTTAAATTAATCACTAAAAGGTCAAGCAACTTACAAAAGGCAAGCTTAGCAAAAGAGATGTGAAATAATCAGAAAATATAATATACCCAGAGAAGGTGAGAATTCAAAAGTGATGAGAACTAAGAATGGGCAATCCTGGGAAAAAGCGTCCACTATGATTGGTAGATGTGAAAATTTAGGGGAGATTACATAAGAGAAAATTCTCTTTAAAAGGACCTCTCTGAACTCAGTTCAGGAGTTCAGAGAAGGGTCTCTGAACTCTGTTCAGGAATTGAGGATTTCAGTGAAGGACTGGAGCTTGCTTGGGATGATCTTGTGGTGAGTGATAAGCCCTTTCTACTATTCTCTCTCTCTCTCTCTCTCTCTCTCTCTCTCTCTCTCTCTCTCTCTCTCTCTCTCTCTCTCTCTCTCTCTCTCTCTCTCTTTCTCTCTCTCTCTCTCTCTCTCTCTCCCTCTCTCTCTCTCCCCTTAATTCCTTTATTTATATTAATTAAAATCTCCATAAAACCCAGCTGACTTGGGTATTTTTATATTTGGGAATTCTCCCATGGTGACCACTTATTTTTATTTTAAATCAAGACTAAAAATTATCTTTACAGTTTGGCCAAAACCTTTACAGTTTTGGAATTTCAGTCTTGGAAATCCACATTTTCGCGGTTACAGTAGCAATCAGTTAATGCATAGCAGCAAGCATCTGAAAAGATGCATATCTCTTGGAATATTTACTAAATCCATTTTCAAGCTAAAATGGAGCCATGAGTGAAAAGTAATGTGGAATTTAGCAAATGGAGTTACATATGTTCAAGTCTTTGACCTTATTACAAAATCTCTGTCTCTGTATCTCTGCCTTTGTCTCTGTCTCATTCTCTCTCTCCCCCTCTCCCTACCTCTCACTCTTTCCCTCTCTCTTACTTCTCCCTCTAAATCGCTTTTCTCTCTACCTCTGTCTCTGACTCTCTGTGGGTATCTCTCCTAGTCCCCGCTCTTTATCTCTCTCTCTGTCTTTCTCTTTCTGTGTGTTTCTCTGTCCCAACTAATATTCAGCTCCAGTAGTCCAATTCTATAAGGAGTCTGTAAAAATGCATACTCTGTTTTTATTTGGTGATCTGGTGATATGATTGGTATTGCATATTTGAATTTTTGTTTAGCTCCATGCCTCAATCAGTCTTATACACTATTCATTATCACCTTTAAAATACTATTATATTCTTTTTTCATTTCCTAAGTTTATTTTTAATGGATTAATTTATTTTGCATGTACTTATAATCTGTTCTTTCCATTCCCTCCTAAGAATAACATATATTTTTAAAAATTCTTATCATGTATTATACAGCAAAATAAATTCCCATAATAGCCATGCCCCAAAATATGTCTCTCTCTGCATTTTTAGTTCATGATGTATAGCAAGATGTGAGTAGTGTTTCATCCTCAGTCTGTTGAATTCCATCAATCAGCATTGTAGTCTTTCAAAGTTGATTTTCCCCATAATGTTGTTCTCATTGTATAAATTGTTCTCCTATTTTTGCTCTGCATCAATTCATAGAGGTTCTTCTAGTTTACTCTAAAACTATTGATTTCATGCATCACTTCTCTTGGCACAATAATACTCCATAACATTGACATACTATGTATTTATTTAGCCATTCTCCAAAGGGAGGGCAGACCTTTAATTTCCAGTTCTTTGGCCACTTTCAAAAGAACTACTCCAAGTATTTTTGCATATGTAGACTCTTTTCTTTATTCTTTTATTTCTTTAGTCTATAGGTCTAGTTATGGCATAGACAGGTCAAAGGATATGCATAGTTTTTTAACTTTGGGAGCTGTTTTCGCTTTTCAGAATGCCTCAATTTAATAATTGTTCTAGAGTTAAGATCTGATCGTACCATACTCAAAAAACCCCAGTAGCTCCCTGGCACTTCCAAAATCAAATACACAATTCTCACTTTGTCAAAGTCCTTTATTACTTAGTCCCATTCTTACCTTCTCAATTTTCTTAAACCTCAGTCCCTACCACATACTCTTTGATCCAGTGACATTGACTTCTTAGTCTGGTCCTCAAACAAAACACTCTCTCAGTACTGGGCATTTTCTTTACTGTTCTCTGTGCCTGAAATGTTGTTTCCTCATTTCTGTTTACTGACTTTCCTAGGTTCCTATGAATACCAACTAAAATTCCATTTTCTACAGGAAACTTTCCCTAATACTTCTTCATTCCAGAGTCTTCCCTCTGTTAATTATTTCCTTTTTAACCTGTATAGAGCTTGTTCATAAATGCCCATTTGCTTATTGACTCTCCCATTAGACTAGGAACTCCTTGAGGACAGAGACAATCTTTTACCTCTTTTTTGTATCTCCAGTACTTAGTAAAAGACCCAGGACCTATTAAGTCATTATGAGTAAATTTTAATGTGTTTCCTGTCTCATAAATATTTCACATCTCCACTAACAGTGGAGAATGTAACTTTTCCCACAGTCTCTCCAACATATGCCATTTTCCTCTTTTGACATATTTGCCAATCTGATGAGTGTGAGATAGAATTTCAAGATTGCTTAAGTAATTTAAGATTATTTAAAATAATTTCAAAATGTTAAAACTAGCTACTAATTTAAATTAATTGTCAATGGACATTATTTGTCAGCTCATGAATGAGATCCTTATTAAAATGTGGTGAGTTGAACATAGCACTCTAAATTTGCTCCCCCATATCAGAGCAAATACATCTTGACTGCCTTGCTACTTGTCTGAAAAGTCAGAATCCCTATTAAACATGCAGTTGAAAAAAAAAACAACAAAATACCAACCAACCTAGTATTTTTGAAAAATGAAACCTTGAACAACTATACTACAAACATGAAGCTGAAGTTGATTTTTTAACCAAAGATGTAAAAATTTATATGTATCAGAATAAAAATTTATCAGAATGTAAATTCATCAAACTGGATAGGTTCTCCTGATTTGGATCCTGGGTCTATAGTTGAATATATTATTAATCCTTTGCAATTTTGTGTCATTTCTGAATTTGATAATAATCGTGTCTATTCTTTCTTCTAAGTGATCAAATTAGGGGGAAATGTGAAAGAGTATGATAGAGAAGTGTCCAAATCTATGATCACATTCTACTCTTTGACTTTTCAGGACCACAGCTTGGCTTCTATCTGCTAGAGTACAATGACTTGAAAGCCTCTCCCTAACAAGTTCAGGATGACAGATCATATTACCCAGAGTCATTACCCTCTGCTAATGTTAGCTAGCTAGTGCCTCAAAATCTATTCTTTTGCCTTTCTGTGTCTAGTTATTATTAAAAGTTCATAGTCCCAAATAACTATTTGATTTATGGATTGAAAATTCCTTATAATTTTCAGTTATCCTTTGATGGTAAATTTATGCCCCCTCAAGCCCATTTCAGGAATTATATCCATTAAAACAAAATAAAACACAATATACCTATACAGAAGGCTATAGAACCTTTCTCCTTTCCAAGATCTTCCATGACTACTGTAATAGGAAGAAGAAGTTTGCAAAAGGGCTTTGCAATGTAAACGTCTAAGTGATTGACAGGGGTATGTGACAGAGAGTCACATGGGAACCCGGGGTCAAGATCTGGGTGAAGGTTCCAAGGTTCCAACTGAAGAAAACTCTCTCTCCTGAAGGAGGTTTAGAGATTGGAGATTTTTTCATCAATCTATCAGGTTTCTGACCTTTTGATGATACCAGCTGAAGAGAGAGGGGTCCTGCTTGGACTGGCTGCTGGCAGCTAGACAGAGGACTGAAGACCCACTTCTCTACTGGACCTGCTTTGGACAATTTCATCTGAAGATCTTGGCTCTTATACTAGACTCCATTTGTGAGATTTGTGTTGGGGAAACTTAATGTATTTAGCTTAGATAAGTTAGGTTTAAAATAGCAATTAGTTTTGGGGATTAATGATAATAATTTTCCTTACTCTTTTTCACTCTTCCCTTCTCAACCTTCCCAAAAATAAACCTGATTATTTATATGTTTCCTTCTTGTTCTTTCTCCTAACAAATCCCACTATAACACTAGCAAGCACATGTAGTTGAGTAAGATCAAAAGCCAATGTAAAAAGGCAAAGCCATTACTCCCTAGCCTTCTGGTTCACATTTCTGTTTTTATTATATCTGTCAGCAACAACAACATCCTGAATTTTATGCTCTCCTCAGCTGGGGAAAAATTTGCTGTATCTTTAAGTGTCTTCAGAACTTAAGTCTTGGGGGCTTAGTATTATTTCAATATCAAATTCTCCCATGTAAATTTAATTCATAGCATCGTACCTCTTTGTCTATGAATCTTTTGAACTTTAGTGTCAAAATAAAGAATGTCTATCAGATTATACTCAGCTTTATTCTCTTTCTCTGTCACAGATTCTAATCTGAAGTAGTTAATCCCTTTCCCAAGATTCCTATCATTTCCATTCCAACAACCAGTTCATTCTTGTTCTGTGAAAAACAGATTGAGAATAGAAATCTCCCTTGGTTTCTCCACCTTTTTTGAAAGATGCAATTATCATTAAGGCAAGCCAACAAATCATTCACTGTTCTACTTTTGGGCAGAGAGAGCCAAATTATTATTATTGATGTCTACAAAATATAAATTCCCCACTACTATATCATACCTTACTTTTACATTCATGATCTTTTTCTCAAACTCTGTGTATTTTATCTTCCTCCTGACTCCCTCGGTGGTTTTGTAGTCAAAGGACTGGTCCTCTTATTTCAATAGTATGGAAAACTCTGATGACAAAACTCCCTCTGCCAATGCAGGTTGATATCTTCTATGCAAAATATCTTCTTATTTCACAATACTATTCATTTTTTACCTTTTATTCTGTTTCTTTGGAATAAGTTACATTCTTTGAAAACGATATTCTAGAGATAGGTTTCATGCTGCCAAATTCTAGTGCTATCTATGGGGTCAAATTGCTTCCTTGTGTTGAGTCAACATCTTTGGTTGTTATTACTGGAAAATAGAGGCAAGGAATAATCTTAGACAAAAATCAAAAGAGCCTTGTCTTCATCATTTCTCACCAGTATTTGTCACACTTAGAAATTTCACCATCTCAGGTCAGGTTCCTCTGCTTCTACCCCATACCAATAGCCACCATACCAAAGAAGTTCTATCTCTACTGAAAACAAAAACAAGTCATGTTTTCCAGGGTCCATGCCCAAAATTTCTGATTCCCAAGAATATAAACAAATTGATAGTATAGGGCTATTATGTCCATGTTGTCTTCTTCTCTGATACACTATATAGTCCTTGTGGGCAAGATCTGTTCTATCTCTTCCTTTGAATACCTGGTGCTTAATACAGTGCCTGGTATATATGAATAGGATCTATAATTTTGTGAAGAAACTCCATCAGTGTAATATAGTGCCTTCTCTACAATGCACAGTCTACAAGAATTTCATAGAGCAATGAAAAGCTAATGAAAGTGAATAGAGTGCTGAACTTGGAGTCAGGAAGACTTGGGTTTTACTCCTGCCCCAGACACTTGTAGGATTAAATGTCCAATACTCCAAGTATTACATTTTATAAAGTTTATTAATAATCACTATAATTAAGTCACTTAGCCTTGTAAGTTTCAGTTTTCTCCTCAGAGAAACAAGGTAGAGATCAGATTCTAAGGCAGTGGTGTCAAACTCAAGAAGAAGCACCCCTGGGGGAAGCACATTATTGACTTAGAAAAACACAAGTTAACATTATTTTTATTGTATTTGCATTTATTTTATTAAACACTTTTCAAATATATGTTAATTGGGCAAATTAAATACCTTTGCTTTAAGGTACCTTCCAGCTTTGAATCTACAAATGAGGCTGTTAAATGATGCAGTGACTTGGAATTAGAGTCAAGAAGATGAATTCAAATCCAGCCTCACACACTTACTTATGTGACCCTGGGCAAGTCACTTTACCTCTGAAATGAAGTCTCCTCATCTATTAAATGGGGATAATAGCACCTATTTTCTGGAGTTGTTATAAGGATACAAATGATATGATATTTGTAAAGTGCTTTGTAAACTGTAATGTGTTAAGTAATTGTTAGCTTGATGACTTGCCCAAGGTCATACAATTTGTTTATTGTTTAATTTACCATAGGGAGATATCACAAGAAAGGATCTTAATTCTCAGGGACCTATGAATTTTCTTATACCCAATTTCATGCCAGATGACCTGCCTCAAGTAGGGATCGTGAGCTTCTTAAAATGCCCCTAGGCTCAGTTTCATTTCTATAGTCTTATAAGGTTCTCAAAGCACTTTCTTCACAATAACCTCAAGATTGAAAAAGGGTAATTATTATCCCCAGTGAGGAGAAAGATGATTATCTAAGAAGTTTAACTAGCATGTCCATGTCCAATAATTGTTGCATGTCAGAGCTGGAATTTAAACTCAGGTCTCATGTGTCCAAATCCAGGGCTCTTTTGACTGAAGAACATTGCCTCTCAGTTTTCAACAAAGGTGACAGTTGAGGAGAAGACATCCCAACTGTATTACCTTCACTGTTGTTATTCTTCAGGGTCTTAGCTGTGCTCTCATGCTTTCCTAGTCTCTGTCAAGCAACCAGCTGGCACTGCCAATCATCCATCCTTGCTTGGTATGGCTTCTTCCAAACGCTCACAAACTTGTTTACTTCCCATCCAACATCTCTGCAACAGGGAACTGTTTCTTTACTGTCAGCCATGACAGGCTGGTATCACTGACAGAAAGGGAACAAAAAACCCAACGTAATAGGAAGAACTACTGTACAAATTAGGGAAATTTAACTTAAAAGGCTTGAGCCATTGAGGGAAGATGACCACTATCTTCAAACCTTTCTTTGTCATAGGAAATGAAAATCAGAAGAAATATTCTGTGTGGTTCTGCAAGACAGATTTAGATCTAATGAGTAAATGTTATAAGGAAAGTAGCAACTGGATGGGAAGTCATAGGTTCAAATATAATCTCAGATACTTCCTAGCTGGGTAAGTCACTTCACCCCCATTGCCTAGCCCTTACTACTTTCCTGCCTTGGAACTAATACACAGCAGTGATTGTAAGATGGAAGAAAAGGGATTAAAAAGGGGGGAGTTGTTAATTCTACTTAATTTTTAAAATTTAATTAATTTAGAATATTTTTCCATGGTTATAAGATTCACGTTCTTTTCCTCCCCTTCTCTCACCCACCTCCCATAACCAACAAGCAATTCCACTGGGTTTTATGTGTGTCATTGATCAAGACCTATTTTCATATTATTAATATTTGCACTAAAGTCTACATCCCCAATCAAAAAAAGAAGTTTTAAGAATGCTTAATTTGGCTCATTAGAAGGAACAACATTAAGCATTAAAGCTGTTCTTCCATGGGACAGACTGGAGTAAGGGTTAGAACTATCCCACAATGGGACATACTATCAAGCAAAGAAATTTGTAAATCTGATTTACTAAGATACAAGAATATTAAGCAAAAGAGTCACTCTAAAATGAGGATAAACTAAAAAATATTCACCATGATCAGGTAGAACTCATGTGAAATAAAAGGATGAGTCCTCCTTGGGAAAATAATCAATTTAGGGTATTATATGAATAAATACATTCAACATTATGGTAGCAGCACTAGAATCAGAACAAGCCTTTGATAAAATCAAACAGCCATTTACTGTTGTCATTAAAGCCATTTCAGTCATGTCTAAGTCTTTGTGACCCCATTTGGGGTTTTCTTGGCAAAGATTCTGAAGCATGTTGCCATTTCTTTCTCCATCTCATTTTTCCAGATGAGGACACTGAAGCAAACAGGGTCCCACAGTGAGTAAGCATCTGAGGCCAGATTTGAACTCAGGAAGGTGTCTTCCTGACTCCTGGTACAGCACTCTATGCACTGTACCACCTAACTGCCCCTATCTATTTACAATCACTTTTTAAAATATGCATTAAGACAAAGCTTGCAACCAAAGAGTTGAGAAAATAAAACTCTCTTCTTCCTGGAGACAGAGAATAATAGATATAGTACACTGTATATACTGTTAGACTTGTTTGATGTGATGGTTATTTTAGCATAACTACTTTTTTCCTCTTTCTTTTTCATTATTTGTTTCAAGGATGACTTTCTGGATAGAACAGAAGGAAGGGATAAATGGAAGAGATTTCAAAACAGAAGATGTCAATTAAATGAATTCATAAAACACACTCTAAAAAGAATCACAAAAGTATTCCTTTCAAACTTGTAAAAAGCAACTGCCTGAAACCCCACATGCAATGGAGATGTATTAAAGCACCAGAAAAGGATGACTACTACCAAGGAATCATGGTGTTAGAAAGGCCAACAACTGCAGGAAACAAGAAAAAGAAATGAGGGATATGAGTGTTGGAAATAATAACTCAATTTATCATTGTTTTCAGGTGGCATAATTGCATTTATAGAAAATCCTTGAAGTCAATACAATTTATATGAGCCAATGATAGAGTACAGCAAGATAAGATATAAGCATGTAATTGTTATATGCATTTTTATATTCTTCTAAAAGAACAAGAACCATGTATTTTAACACCCCACTTACAACAACAAAGAACCCTAGGTATTTATAATTAAAATTTAAGCAATCCATTTGCATATAAAGGTCCACTGTGAAGTTCAAGTGGGTTGAACAGAATCTCTCAGAAAAAAACTCTGGATGAGTGTAGACAAGAATCTCATAGCATAAAAAGAATCAAATATGGTGTGATGAACAATGTTGGAAGGAATATACACATTTTTCTGAGTTTAAATATGGTCTCAGACAATTATTAGCTTTGTGACTCTGGGCAAGTCACTTCACCTTTTTTGCCTCAGTTTACTCATCTGTAAAGTGAACTGGAGAACAAAATGGCAAACCATTCTACCATCTTGGTCAAGAAAACCTGAAATGAAGTTACAAAGAGCTTGATACAACTGAAAACAACTGAACAGTAACAAGATTCAGAAGGCAGCAAAACAAAAACAGTCTGTAAGAACATTAGTAAACACTTAAGTGTTCAGTCCACTAACCAAAGCTGAACAAGCTAAATTTAGCTTCTTTTGCGGTTGTGAAAGCACCATGCTCCAAGTTCAGAGACATATTTAATTCTAAGTGGGCATAAACACAGCTTTGTTTAATACCTCAGGATCTCAGAATGTCTCCTCCATGACTCAGTCATGCTCCAATTCTCAGTGACCACTTTACACCTGTTGGGTTCTGCTGGCAAAATAAACTTTGGCTAAAGATTGGTTAAGTTGAGTTTACTATCCTTGTGACTGGACCTGTGCTGACTTGTATGAGCACTCTTGAAATCAGAAAATGCCAAGGAAATAAAATGTAGAAAGATTTCAAAGCAGACTGCTCCTGGCCAAGTTAACCACATGTATTTAAGATGAGATAGAGAAGTGGGAAAGGGTTGGGCAAGCTCCTTACAAAGCAGAAGAGTTGGAAGGGGGAACACAGCAAGGGGAGGGCCAAAGCTCAGGGGAGAAGGAACCTCCACATTGGACTGAAGGCCAATCATCCTATAAGTGAATCGTGAACAAAACATGTAGTATAAATGCACTTCTGCCCTATAGACCCAGATTAGATGCTTCCATTTTCCTTTCACTCATTTCCCTGACTCTTTTCTCAAGAGGGCATATGTCAGCTTCCCAAAATGTATGTTTTAGTTTTTCTATTTTTAAGTTTTTGTAATTCTAAATTTGACCACTACTAATATTAATATTTCTATGTAAAAAAATTAAATTGGACCATATGTACAACTTGGAATCTTTATAACACAGCTTATCTTTTTAAGAATACAGTAAGTTCAGAATAGAAATTCCAAAATTGTCTCAATTGTCTGTTTCCCCCTGACTTCTTTCTGTGTATTGGCTCCAAGGCAGAAGAGTGTTAAAGGCTAGGCAAGGGGGATCAAGTGATTTGCTCAGGGTCACATAGCAGGGAAGTGTCTGAGGCCAGATTTGAACCTAGGACCTTCCATCTCTAGGCCTGACTCTCAATCCACTGAGTTACCCAGCTGTCCCCCTCATCCGTGCATTTTAAAGACTTCATCAGTGTCCTTTCTTTCTTTTTTTATGTGAGTCACTAAACTCTCTCCCTCACAAACTTCCTCTCACTCCCCTCAAAATATCTCTTCCATAATAAATGAACCTAGTCAAACAAAATAAATACACAAATTGGTTATATATGAAATTTTCAGCTCATGCTGCACCTCTAGTCCCTTACCTCTCTGCCATGCAGAAGGAAACATGTTTTAGCATCTGGAATTATGGCTGGGTATTATTTTGATTAGAATTCTTAAGCCTTTTAAAAGTTTTTTTTATTATTCTATAGATTGTTCTCTTGTTTCTGTTCACTGCATGCTGCATGATTTCATATGAATCTTCCCAAGCTTCTCTGAATCAGTCCTGTTCATTGTTTCTTATGGCACAATATTATATACACACATATGTATATAGTTTATAACGTGTGTGTTTATATATGCACTTATGTGTATATATAAATACAGATAGTTGTATAAATGAGCAACTAAGTGGTACAGTGGATAGATTCATGTTCTTGAATTCAAATCTGGTCTCAGATACTTGCTAGCTGTGTGAACCTGGACAAGTCATTTAACCCTGGTTGTCTCAGTTTCTTCATCTATAAAATGAACTGGAGAAGGAAATGGCAAACCACTTCAATATCTCTGCCAAGAAAACCAACCGCAAATTGGGTTATGAAGTATCCAACACAACTGAAACAACTGAACAAGAAAATATATATATATGTATAGATTTGTATAAATATATATACATATATAAGTATCTGTCTGATAATATTGTATCATGAGAAATGATAAAAGGCACTGACAACATGCTACATTGTAATGGATAAATAATGTTATTTTAATACTATGTAGATATTTTAATATTGTGTATATATTTGTGTGTATACATGTAAACAGTACATACACAATAATATTCTAATAATCTAATTTGTTCAGCCATTACAATATAGTATTTTGCCAGAATGTTAATTCTATCTAAGACAAAAAGCTGACAATGAGAGAACCATTGTATCAATTTTTATAATTTCCCAATACAGTGGAACATATACTGGTAACTCTCTTTTTGAGAAAAGAATCAGCTATTGATTAGAGGTTAGGTCTATGACTGTCTTAACTGATTCTTTAGGTTTGACCTCTACCTTTTTCCTTCCCTTTTCCCCTAGGGTATTCACAGGTGAAAAATATTCCTAACAGGAAGAACCAAGGAGTTTGTTGAAAAAGGGTAACCTAACCCATACAATGGTGTGAGAAGGAGGAAGTGGTGATAAGTGAGTAATAGTGACTGAGTAGCCCTGATTAACTACACAACACAGCAAACATCACCATACCCACTGCTAAATATTAATTTTGGATGCTCCTCTACTACAATGTGAGCTCCTTGAGGGAAAGGACTATTTTTCTGTGCGTTTGCTTATTTGTTGTCTTGGATTCAGATATGCTAAGGTTTCCATCATCTCTACTCCTATTAACTAGTTTTTCCTTTTTTGAAAAATCCTATCCAGAGACCCAAATGCTATGAGCTAAGAGAGTAAGGATTCTTTGTTCCCTTAATTCCTCTACACACACACACACACACACACACACTAAAAGAAAAATCATCTCAAAGAAAACTGGAGGAATGCATCTCACTGGAGTAAAAGGAGAGAGTCGCCCAGGAAGCACAGCATTTGCAAGAACCAAAAGATCTTAGAGTAGCCCACAACTCTGTGTGAGGCAATGAAGCTACAAAATTAGAATGAATCTAGCTAAGAGATTTCACACAGGTTAAAAAAGGCAAGAAATCTACAAATTTTCAAATGGTATCAGAGACCTGGGGCAGAGAAGGTGAATAAGAACCATGGTGAAGTAACTTGCTCACTTCCACATAGGAATAAAGTGCCTGGGGTGGTGGAACCCAAAATAATAAGCCTGTCCAGCCCAGGGACATTTGACAGGAAAGAAAACAACAGAATGTAGACCAGGTAAGCCCACAAAACAATGGGGAGACTGGTAGCATGAGGTTTTGAACACAGCTGGATAAAACAGCTTCAAACCTCCCCAGAGCAAACCATCAGAGCCACCTCCTTGACAGATACACCATGAAGAACAAGAACCCCAAGTACCAGAGAAGACTACTCTGCAAACTTGGAGTAGTGCACCTTCTACCCCAGGACCAAAGAAGAACCTCAACAGATAAATAAGATAATGGGGGGGGGACTAGAAAAATGAGCAAAAGACAAAAAACAAACAAACAAGTACTGACTTGGAAAGTTAATTTAGTAACAGGGAAAATCAAAATATGAATTCAAAAGAGAATCATACCAAAAAGGAAATATATTTCAAAGGAAAGTGTAAAGGGATGTCAGGCCTCAAAAGAATCCCTCAAAGAGCTTGAAAAGAAGTTAACAAAAAAAAGAAGAAAATTAATAACAACAACAACAACAAAACAAAACAAAAAAAACCAACAGCTGGGGTTGAATTCACTGAAGAAAACAATTCCCTAAGGCATAGAGTTGACCAAAAGGAAATGGGGGGGGGGGGGGAATGAAGAAAATAACTCTTAAAAGAGTAAAGGCAAATACAAAAGTAAACAAAAATCAAGGAAGAGAATAACTCCCTAAAAATCAGGATGGGACAAATGGAAGTTATTGAAACCATAAAACAGCAGGAAACAATCAAATAAAATTTAAAAAGTGGAAAAAAATCTAAAATATCTCACTGCAAAAATGACCAACCTGGAAAATAGATCCAGAAGAGATAATCTAAGAAATCATCAGATTGACTGAAAGCCATGATCAGAAAAAGAGCCTGAATACCATATTATAAGAAATCATCAGGGGAAACTGCCCTGATATCCTGAAACAAGTGGGGTGAAATAGAAATAGAATTCATTGAACACCTCCTGAAAAAGATCCACAAATAAAATAACCCAGGACTATTGTAGCCAATTGCCAGGCAAAGGAAAAAGTACTAGAAGGTGCCAGAAGGAAATAATTCAGTCAGGAAATGGTCACAATTATTTCATAGGACCTAGCAGCTTCTACATTAAAGTACTAGATGGAATGGAATATGATATTCTGAAAGGCAATAGATCTAGAACTACAACCTAGAATAGCATACCCAGCAAAACTGAGAATAATCCTTCAAGAGGAAAAATTTGATGTTTAATGAAATAGAGGAATTTCAGACTTTCCTGACCAAAAAAAAAATGAGTGCTGAAAAGAAAATTTGATGAGCAAATTCAACACCCAAGACAAGCATAAAAAAGAAAAGTAAAAACTTAAGGGTTTTAGGTAAGTTGAACTAAGTCCATTTATACCTGGGAAGGTGATAATTGAAATAATTAAGATATCTATGATACTTGAGAAAAGCAAGGCCCTTAAATATAAGAAATACCTCAAGTACCTAAAATACCTAAAAACTTTATCACTATTAGAGCAATGAAAAGGAGTATTCATAGAAAGAAGGAAGGAAGAAGAACACATGGGGAGGAAAAAAAAAAGGGAGAGAAAAGGGGATAAACTAGCTCTCATTAAGAAGTGCATAAGTATATCCACAAATACAGTGGAAGAGAAGATGGGGATATGGCTATGACTGAATATCTTATCAGAACTAGATCAAAGTGGGAATAACCCCAATACTCAGTCAGCTATAGAAACCTACTTTACCCTATAGGGAAGAAGGAGAGTTCAGAGAATGGGAAGGAGAAATGGACAAAAAGAATGGTGAATTGGGGAAAACAGTCATCAAAAAAAAAAAAAAACATCCATTAATAGGGAAAGGAAAAAAGGAGAGACAGAGAAGAATAAACAGGGAGAAAATAAGATAAAGGGAAACACATGATTAGTAATCATAACTATGTATATGAATGCAATGAATTAACTCATAAAATGTAAAGGATAGCAGAGTGGATTAAAAATCAGAACCCCACAATATGCTATCTATAAGAAACACATGTAAAATAGGGAGACACACACAGAGTAAAAGTCAAAGTCAAAGGCTGGAGCAGAATTTACTATGCCTCAGCTAAAAGAAAAGGGGGGGGGAGGTAACAATCATGATTTCAAACAAAGCAAAAATAAAAATTTATCCAATCAAAAGAGATAAGGAAGGAAATCACATCATCATAAAGAGCACCATAGACAATGAAATAATATCAATATTAAACATATATTCACCAAATGGCATAGCATTCAGATTCCTAAAGGAAAAGTTATATGAGTTGCAGAAGGAAACAGTAAAAATGTTACTAGTGGGGACATTAACCTTCCCCTCTCAAAAGTAGACATATCCAACCAAAACATAACAAGAAAGAAGTTAAGGAGGTAAATGGAACTTTAGAAAAACTGGAGAAAACTGAATGGGAATAGAAAGGAATTTAGTTTTTCTCAGCAGTGCAGGGCACCTTTACAAAAAAAAAAAATCAGTCATGTAATTGCATACAAAATCCTCACTTTCAAATGTAGAAAAGCACAAATATTAACTGCATCTTTTCTAGACCATAATGCAATAAAAATTACATTCAGCATAAGGCATCAGAAAGATTAAAATTTAATTGAAAACTAAAAAATATCCTAAAAAAATGAATGGCTTAAAGAACAAATCAGAGAAACAATCAACAATTTCATGAAAGAAAATGAGAATGAGGAGACAATATCAAAATTCATGAGATGTAACCAAATAATACTTAGAAGGAACCTCATATCTCTTAATGTTTACATCAATAAATTAGAGGAAAAGCAGGTCAATATATAGGGCATGAGACTAAAAAGACTAGAAAAAGAACAAATTAAAAATCCCCAATTAAACACCAAATTAGAAATCTTGAAAATCAAGAGATATTAATAAATTTGAATATAAGAAAACCATTAAATTAATAAATAAGAAAAGTAGTTGGTTTCACAAAAAAAAATAAATAAAGTAAATAAACCATTGGCTACCTTGATTTAAAAATAAAGCAAAAATTTCCTGTGTCTAAAATGAAAAATGTGAAATCACAACCAAAGAAGAAATTAAAGCAATTATTAGAAGTTATTTTGTCCAACTATATGCCAATAAATTTGACAATCCAAGTGAAATAATTAAATACTTAAATAAACTGCCTAGCTTAACAAAAGAGGAAATAAAATGCTTAAACAATACCATCTCAGAAAAAATTTTTTTGAAAAAACCACCAAAGAACTCTCTAAGAAAAAGGCCCCAGGACTAGATGGATTCAATAGTGTATTTTACCAAACATTCAAAGAAAAATAAACTCTAACACTACAAAACCATTTAGTCAAATAGGGTGAGAGGAAATCAAATCCTTCCAAATTATTTTTATGAAACAAATATAGTATTGATACCTAAACCAGAAAGAGATAAAATAGAGAAAGAAAACTATAGATCAATCTCCTTAATGAATATTGATGCAAAAGTTTTAAATAAAATACTAGCAAGTATATTACAATATTTTAATTGCAAGAATAATTCACCACATTCATGTGGGTTTTACTACAGGTTTATAGGGCTGGTTCAATATTAAGAAAACTATTAGCATAATTGACCATACCAATAACAAGCCAACAGAAGTCACATAATTATTATAATAGATATAAGAAAGGCATTTGACAAAATACAATACCCATTCTTTATAAAATCATTAGAAAACATTGGAATAATGGGAATCTTTCTTAAACAGATAAATAGAAACTATCTGAAACCGTCAGTAAGGATTATCTGTAATGGGCACAAACTAAGATCTTTCCCAATAAGATTAAGAATAAAGTAAGGATGCCCGATACCACTGCTATTATTTAATATTATACTAGAAATGTTCACTATGTGAAGGAATTCAAATAGGCAATGAAGAAATAAAGTTATCCTTTTTTGCAGATGATATAGTGGTATACTTAAAGAACCCTAGAGAATCAAACAAAAAACCTAATAAAAATAATACCTTCAGCAAAGTTTTAAGATACAAAATAAACCCACATACATCATTAGTAGTTCTATTTGCCACCAAAAAAAAAAAATCCAATAGCAAGAAATAGAAAAGGAAATTCAATCCAAAATAACTCTATGCAATATAAAATATCTGGAGTATATCTACTAAAATAAAATCCAATAACTCTATGAACACAATTACAAAACACTTCACACAAAATCAGACACAAACAAATGGAAAAATATTAATTGCTCATAGATAGATCCAGACAGTATAGTGAAAATGACAATCCTACCCAAATTAATTTTCCTATTCAGTGTCATATCAATCAAACTACCTAAAAATTATTTCAGAAAACTAGAAAAAATAACAATAAAATTAATCTGGAAGAGCAAAAGGTCAAGAATATCAAAGGAATTAATTTTTAAAAAAGCAATGTGAAGGAAGGAGGCCTGACTATATCAGATATCAATCTAGATTATACAGCAGTAATCATCAAAACAATCTGATGCTGGCTAAGAAGTAGAGTGGTGGATCAGTGGAATAGATTAAATATTCAATACATGGCAGTTAATTTCCATAGCAATTTAGTGTTCAATAATCCAAAAATCCAAGCTTTGGGGGAAAGAATTCACTATTTGACAAAAATTGCTAGGAAAACTAGAAAGCAGTATGGCCTAGATCAGTCATGGACCAACATCTACCAACAAGAATAAACTCAAAATGGATATTTCATCTAGAAATAAAGGGTGATACTATAAACAAATTAGAGGAACATGGAAAAGTTTACCTGTCATTCTTATGAATAAAACAAGAATTTATCAAACAAGACATAGAGAACATTAGAAAAAATGAAATAGATGCTTTTAATTACATTAAATTAAAAAGATTTTGCCCAAATAAAATTGAGTCAAAACAACCCCCAGTTTAGAAATAGTCAAGGAATATGATCAGACAGTTCTCAGAGGAAGCAAATAAAACTATCCATAGTCATATGAGAAAAATGCTCCAAATAACTATTGATTAGAGAAACACAAATTAAAGCAACTCTGAGATACTACCTCATACCTACCTGATTGACTAACATGGCCAGAACAAAAAATGATAAATATTGGAGGGGATGTGGGAAAACTGGGACAGTAATACTGTTAGTGGAACTGTGAACTGATATCTACCAAACCATTCTTGAGAGCAATATGCAACCAGACTCAAAGGGCCACAAAATTATGCCTCTTACCCAGAAATCCCACTACTGGATCTGTATTCCAAAAAGATCATAAATAATGGGAAAGGGCATGGCTATAATAAAATATTTTTAGCAGCTCTTTTTGTAGTGGTAAAGAATCAGAATTTAGTCCAGCATTTGGGGACTAGATGACCAAGTTGTAATACATGTTTATAATGAAATATTATTGCACTATTATTTTAAAAAATGAACACATCATAAGAAATGATGAACATGATGAGTTCAGAAAAACCTGGAAAGACTTATATTAACTGATGCGAAGTAAAGTGAGCAGGACCAGGAGAACAATGCAGCAGAAATATTATACAATATCAACTGTGAAGAACTAAACCATGAAGTAAGAATCCAAGATAACCATAAGGAATTCATGAAAAAAGTTCTATTCATAGCCAAAAAAGGAACTATTAGAATCTCAGTGCAGGTCAAAACATGCCATCTTCTACTTTATGTCCTTCATTAGATTTCTATTATGTGTGTGATATGTACCTTTTTTCATAACATGAGCAATATGGAAATATGTATGAGACAAAAGCATATTAGATTATTCACAGCCGCAGGGAGGGAGGAAGGTTAGATTGGGAGAAAATCTGAATTTTAAAATGTCAAAAAATATTGTCAAAAATTGTTCCTACATGTAACTGAAATTAAAAAAAAAAAGAAAGAAAAAATCTTATCCAGAAAAAGCATTCCCTTTGTCAATTGTTTCCTATTTCAAACAATTAAACAATCATGAAGTCAAGACATTATTTGCTTTATTTTGGTAAAGGAAGAGAGTTCCATCTACATTATTTAAATCTCCCATCATGTTATATAATAACTGGTTTTATTTCTTTAAATCTCTTCTATTTCTTCCTTGTAACTAAGGGGTCGTATAATTTTCATAAAATCCAAGACAAAATTTTTTGAGAAAATTTTCAAGAAAAGAAGCTCGTGGGGGCAGCTGGGTAGCTCAGTAGATTGAGAGCCAGGCCTAGAGATGGGAGGTCCTAGGTTCAAATCTGGCCTCAGACACTTCCCAGCTGTGTGACCCTGGGCAAGTCACTTGACCCCCATTGCCTAGCCCTTGCCACTCTTCTGCCTTGGAGCCAATACACAGTATTGATTCCAAGAGAGAAGGTAAGGGTTTAAAAAAAAAAGAAGAAGAAGCTCACCAACTCCTTGAATGAAGAAAATGAACTGTTTGGAGAATTTCCATAAATAAATGTCTACTGCATTAGAAAATCCCGAATGAACTTTGTGATGTAATTGATTGAACTGAAGGGGGTTGAAAACATTTATTCTGTTGATTTGGGCCAAGAGAGAGGAGAAGGGGAGTGAGTATTTTCCCCCTTCAGCCTTTCCTCAACTATGGCTGCTTCCCCCCAATTTGGCTCTTATCTTCCTCTACTACTAATGTGTAGAGCTTTCCTCTTCAGGGAGATTACTATCCCTCTCAAGCTGGCCCACTCACACTCAAGTCAGTTTGGGAACAACAACAGCAATCTTTATTCTAAACTAATCCAGTTGGGGATAACACAGGGAAATTGCATTCAGGGAAACATTGGTGAGGAAAGAGGGGAGCAGTGACCCTATTCTAGCTACCTCTTTTCCTCCCTCCTCAAGTTGGGGAACCCAAGCCTTGTCAGCCTTGGAGCCCCCTGAGAGAGTCAGTCTTGGCTAGCCTTGGTCTTGGACCAACTGGCACAGTTCATACTCAGGGCACCAGGAGCTGTGAGGTGATCTTACTAGCTTTTTTGTTTCTTCTCAGGCTGGTCACTTTCAGTTGGG
The DNA here is from genome assembly GCF_027887165.1 of Monodelphis domestica. Taxonomy (NCBI): domain Eukaryota; kingdom Metazoa; phylum Chordata; class Mammalia; order Didelphimorphia; family Didelphidae; genus Monodelphis; species Monodelphis domestica. The sequence goes on from NC_077231.1 coordinate 75,338,283, forward strand.
AAATCAGTGGGGTATGGTGTTCAGGCACCAAGAGAAAGATTTGAATCTTTCCCTCAACATCTAGTCAATATAAGACCTTCTCCTTTGGTTGTCTCAAGGCTGAGAGAGCTAATTGCCTCTCAGTCAGAACTTTCTGGCTTCTCAAGATTCCAGACCTCCTGGGGCCCCTCCTCCATCAAGGTGAGAAGATTCAGCAGCACTTCAGACTGTCACTTTTCTTTAAGTTCAGACCTCTGTGACAGAGAGATTAGTTCCCAAAGAATCACAGAGGTTATTGTGAAAGGGAATTGTTTATTCTCTTTGTCTATTTTTAAATTAATCAAACAAAAGCTGAAAAAAAAAACTTTGCTTAACACTAAGTAATGGAGTTCCCAAGTCACTTACTAAAATGGGTGACAACTTCAGAAACTTGTGAATCCTTTGATAAGAGTTTACACCCTCAGAGGATGAGAGGTGGATCCCATAGACATTGCCACCCCCAGCCCCTGGGCAGTGCTAGGCAATTTGGAAGCTGTAACTGGCCCTTGTGAAGAGGGGAAGGGACAGGAAGTGATGTGGAAAAATGACTATAAAAAGTTCTGAACTTTCTGTCTAAAGGGTCTTCAACTTGAATCTTCAGCTTGGGGCTTAGGCTGGTGACTTGCCTCTTGGAGTTGACCTTGACTTTTGGGACTGCTCCATTGATCTTCAGCTTGGATCTTCTCCTGGTGAGTCAACTTGGACTGGGACTTTGGATCTTGGACTGCTTCTAGAAGATTGCTCCTGGATCTTTTCCTTTGGAGTCTGTCTTGGGTGAGTGAGTAACTGGCCTTCCTTTCCTGACTTCTGGAGAGATTATTCCAGAGAGCCTTCCCCTCTTGAAGTGGAGCCCGGGTCCTCCAGTCAAGGGTTAACAGGCCCTGCTGGGCTAAGCCAGGCATCGTAGCAACATTTAGTGTGATAGGCTAGACATGTTTCTTTACCTTCTTCTTACATTTCTCTACTTTCACTCTTTCCACCTCTTCGTAAATAAAACTATTGAAAGTCAATTTGACTTGAGCATAATATTTTTAAGTCAGTGACCACAATATTAGTTTGGAATTCTCATATATTTAGTCAAACCCTTAATTAAATTCCTTACAGGTCTATACTATTCTGTGATGATAATTTCACTTATAAATGAAAAGAATACAGCCAAGTACAATGGAAATAATAGAGGCTCTGGAATCTAGTATCCTTTGTTTCAATCTTATCAATCAAGCTTAGTACCTGTGTGGTCCTGATTTAAAAAAAAAAAAAGATGTGAGTCCCTTAAATTCCATGGGCCCTTGGTTTCCTTATCTTTAAATGAAGAACTTAGATAAGACTCTTTATAGGATCACTTTCAGCTCAGGATTGGTCATCTAAATTCCAATTTTGACTCTGCTATTGTCATCTATGTGACCATCAGTGATCCCCTTAACCCCTCCTATGCCTCAGTTTCTTCATCTGGAAAATGAGAAGGAGAATTAGATTAAATGACCTATGACATCCTTCCCACTTTAAATCCAATAAAATGGGTGAATTGGGCCAAAGATTCAGTCTTTTGCTTTATTTCATGTCATGTCTGAGTTATCAGTTATTTTTCGTTCCCTGATAAGACCCTCAGCTTTCACAATATTGATATACTGATGTTAGATGCAAAGGAATGGGGGAATAAATATTGGGCCTCTCTCTTTGGTTTCAATTACCAAGCAAACACCAAAGCACCTGGCTTCCTCTTATATGGCATTGAGAAATATGTCAAATTCTTTCCTGGAATTTGTTTTATGTTATAAAACTATCCAGCTGTACATGGATTAAGTCTCTAATGTAAAACCTTGACAAGCTATAAAGAAGAGATTCAGAATTCATTCTCTTTTGATCTTCTAGGCTTTCAAGATGTTTGGGGCAGTGGAGGCAGTTAGAAGAATATTTAGTAGACAGGGGCAGTGATTTTTTGATTTGTAATGTTCTTAGAAGAGAGAAGGATGTGCAAAGATTCCCTTCTGTGAATTGTCAGTCAGAATATATCAACAAATAAAATTGTAAAGCAGAGGGGGAAGTAAAAGAAACACAGCAAGAAGCTAACATTTATTGCTTGTCTAAGAAGCCATTGAAGTCAAGAAGTTGAGAGGGGATTTCCTCAATTCATTCTCCATCAATTAAAAACTCTTGATTAACCACATGTTGCTTCAGATTTGACTTTTTATTCTGTTGTTTTTAGCTTTCAAGATCTTTTTCATGCAAAGCTTCTAAAGATTGAAAGTCAATTCTAAAGCTTTATCTATTAAGTTCACATGCCCATTGGGTGCTGAACAACAGCAGGCTGAGAGGAGGGGGTGCTAGAAGAATGGCTGAGAAGCATTTGTTAAAGATCAGAGGTAATTTTAAGGAACTGTACAATCTTGCATGACCACACAAAACCAGTGAAGTGATCCTTAAGAGAATAATGTAATAACAGAGTTAGGGAGGCAGCAAGGTTAGAAGACCTAATATCCAGAAGCTAATAAATGGGTATGTTATTCCAGTTGTCTTGAGGTTCCTGTTGAGGTTCCTAAAGAAAGTTCCTTACTGAATTTCTGAATTTGATTCTTTCAATCACCTGACAATCATCTCAATTCTGATCTCCTAGAATACGAGAAATAAAACCCTCTCCCTGTTATGGTGGGTCAACAAACAGCTCTTTAGCCCAATTCAAATGAAATTTAGCTATCAAAAATCAAGTAGAATATATCCAAATTAAGATTATATTTTGCCTTCCTAGCCTGTTGTCCCAGACAATTGATTTAAGGTTAGAAATCCCCAAGATACGTTTCCTAATTATAATAAAAAAGAATTTAAGTAAGAACAAAAGGAAAGAAAATTATGTAGCAGCATTGTCTAATGTGAATTTCTATTTTGTTGTTGTTTGTCAACATCATGTAGGTTGAGAGAAAACACCTGTCAGAGGCTTTAATGATACAATACAGAAAGAGTTGGATCAGAGCAATAAAGTCTTAGAGCTGGGAGGAATCTTAGAGGTCATATTATCTACCTAGTCATGTGTTCATTGTATTGCTTCATGTGAATACAGGGTAGAGTCTGAAGAAATTACATGGATACACTATACATTTCCCCAGAGCACTAAAACTGATATCAGAAGATCTGGATTAAATTCTGCCAGTGAAACATTTACTGTCTTTCCCTATACAAGTCATTTTCTTCATCTTTCAGAGTCTCGGTTTTCAAATCTATAAATATGGGGAAAATAATTTGGCCTTACATACCTCAGTATTTTTTTGGGAGGAAAAAGCCTTCTATAAACATGGAAAGGGGAAGCTCCATAAGATAGTGGTCAGAGAGCCAAGCTTGGAGTAAAGAAAATCAGAATTCAAATCTGGCTTATACACTTACTAGTTATGTAGCCCAGGGCAAATCATTTAACCCTGTTTGCTCTGTTCCTCATCTATAAAATGAGCTGCAGAAGGAAATGGAAAATCACATATCTCTGCCAAGAAAACCGCACATGGGTTCACAAAGAGTCAAACATGACTGAAATGACTGAAAAATAACAACAAAACATGTAAACGGTGCACAAATATGAGTTATCTCCACCAGCATCCATCTATTCTTTTCATTCTTTCAATTTCTTTTTCTGATATGGGGTTTTTTAGGTAATCTATTTCTTCCTCTGTTAGTCTAGGCAATTTATATTTTTGTAAGTATTCAACCATATCACCTAGATTGCCATATTTGTTACCATAAAATTGGGCATAATAGTTTTTAATGATTGCCTTAATTTCCTCTTCATTAGAGGTGAGGTCTCCCTTTTCATCTTGGATACTGTCCATTTGATTTTTTCTTTCCTTTTTTTAATTAGACTGACTAGTCCTTTGTCTATTTTATTTGTTTTTTCAAAGTACTAGCTTTTAGTCTTATTTATGAAATCAATAGTTCTTTGCCTTTCAATTTTATTAATTTCCCCTTTGATTTTTAGGATCTCTAATTTAGTCTTCATCTGAGGATTTTTAATTTGTTCGCTTTCTAGTTTTTTCATTTGCATGCCCAATTCATTGACCTCTGCCCCTCTTAATTTCTTAATATATGAGTTCAAGGATATAAATTTCCCCCTGAGGACTGCTTTGGCTGCATCCCATAGGTTTTGAAAGGATATCTCATCATTGTCATTTTCTTCAATGAAGTTATTAATTGTTTCTACAATTTGTTCTTTAACTAACCAGTTTTGAAGAATCGTATAGTTTAATTTCCAATTAATTTTTGATTGACCTCTCCATGTACCCTTACTAATTATTATTTTCATTGCATTGTGATCTGAGAAGTTTCCATTTATTATTTCTACTCTTTTGCACTTGTTTGCAATGTTTTTATGCCCTAATACGTGGTCAATTTTTGTGAATGTACCATGTGCTGCTGAAAAGAAAGTGTATTCCTTTTTGTCCCTATTTCTTTTTCTCCACATATCTACTAACTAACTAATTTTTTCAAGATTCCATTCACTTCTCTTACCTCTTTCTTATTTATTTTTTGGTTTGATTTATCTAGTTCAGATAGAGGAAGGTTCAGGCCTCCCACTAGTATAGTTTTTCTATCTATTTTATCCTTGAGCTCCACTAGTTTCTCCTTTAGAAATTTGGATGCTATGCCATTTGGTGCATATATGTTGAGTACTGATATTTCCTCATGGTCTATACTGCCTTTTATCAGGATGTAATTATCTTCCCTATCTCTTTTAACTAGATTTATTTTTACTTTGGCTTTGTCAGATATCATGATTGCGACTCTTTCCTTCTTTTTATCAGTTGATTCCCAATAGATTTGGCTCCATCCTCTTTCACCCTATGCATAGCGACCTTCCTCATGTGTGTTTCTTGCAGACAACATATGGTAGGGTTTTGGATTCTAATCCACTATGCTATTCACTTGAGTTTTATGGGTGAGTTCATTTCATTCACATTCAGAGTTATGATTACCATCTGTGTATTTCCCAGCATTTTGATTTCTACTCCTAGTCCTGCCTTTTCTTCTTTCACTATTTCCTTCTACAACAATGTTTGTTATTGATCAGTCCCCCTAGTTCCTACCCTTATTTTACTTCCCTTTCTACCCCCCTCCCTTTTTATTCCTTCCCCCTTATTTTCTTTGCAGTCTTTTTAAAACTACCCCCTCACCCTTTCCCTCCCTAATACTGCTTCCGTCCTCACCAGTTCGTTTGTTACCCTTCTACTCCTCTATAGGGCGCAAATCTATTCTCTGCCCCAATGGATTGTATTCTTCTTCCCTCTTTGGGTCAATTTCAATGCACATAAGAGTTGAGTATTTCCTATCTCCAACCTCCTTACCCTTCCAGTGTATTGATGTTCTCCTCCCTCCCACCATAAGCTTCTTTGTGACATATAAATTTACCCCCTTTTGTTTCTTTTCCCATTTCTTTTAGTATTAACCTCCTTTTTTTAGCTCTAGTTGTGTATAAATATACACACATGTATATGTATCTGTGCATATATATATGTATATATATATATATATATATACCTATTTATGTCTTGTTATTTCATCCTATACAGTTTGTCACTGTTCCCTCTAAGAGTAATTATTCTAGCTGCCTAGGTGGTAACAACAGTTTTTAAGAGTTACCAATGACCTCTTTTCTTATAGGGATACATATCATTTTAACTTATTGAGTCTCTTTTAAAGAAAGGGGGGGGGGGTGTTGTTTTGTTTTGTTTTTCTTTTTTCCCTCCTTTTAAATTACCTTTTGATGATTCTCTTGAGTTCTGTGCTTGGACACCAAATTTTCTGTCCAGATCTGGTCTTTTCTTTACAAATGCTTGGAATTCTTCTATTTTGTTGAATGACCATACTTTTTGCTGTAAGAATATAGTCAGTTTTGCTGGGTAATTGATTCTTGGTTGTAGACTTAGTTCCATTGCTTTCGAGGATATCATATTCCATGCCTTTCGGTCCTTCAGTGTAGATGAAGCCAGATCCTGTGTTATCCTCACTGTGGTTCCATGGTATCTGAATGACTTCTTATTGGCAGTTTATAATATTTTTTTCTTTAGTCTGATAGTTCTTGAATTTGGCTATAACATTCCTGGATGTTATCAGTTGGGGATTATGTACAGGAGGTGATCTGTGGATTCTTTCAATCTCCAATTTTCCCTCTTGTTCTAGAATATCAGGGCAGTTTTCTTGAATAATTTCCTGTACTATTATGTTCAGGCTTTTTCTTTTGTCATGGTCTTCTGGTAGACTAATGATTCTTAAATTGTTTTTCCTCAAATAATTTTCTAAATCTTCTGTTTTGTGAATGAGATGCTTCATATTTTCCTCAATCTTTTCATTCTTTTGGTTTTGTTTTATAGTGTCCTGCTGCCTTGTGAGGTCACTTAATTCTAGTTGTTGTATTCTGGTTCTTAAAGACTGGATTTCATCCCTGGCTTTTTGGTCATCCTTCTCCTTCTGATCTGATTTTCTTTGGAGGTCATCTTTCATTCTCTTTGCCTCATCTCTCATCTCCTTTGCCTCATCTTTCACCTCCTTTGCCTCATTTTCCAGCTGGTTGATTTTGGCCTTCAAGACACTATTTTCTGTTTCTAGATGACTTATCTTAGTTTTTAAGTTCTTTTCCCAATTGTCTTCAGCCTCTCTTAATTGTGTTTTGAATTGCAATTTGAGTTCTTCCAAAGCCTGTATCAAATTTGCTGGGATTGCTAATTTATTGTTTGATGATCCCTCCTCCTCTGTTCTGTTTGCTCTTTATTTGTTGCCTGTATAGAAGCTGTCTATTGTAATTTCTTTCTTCTTTTTCTGTTGTTTGCTCATATTTACCCCTTCTTTATTCCCTGTATTTGTCTTGCTCCTCTCAATTTTTTTCATTTTGGGGTTTTCTGTCAGTCTCCCTTCTTGGAGCTTTGAAAGAAGATTTCTCCCTGCATTCTGTGGGTGAGGGTTGTTGGAGTTTGAGCTTCCCTGTCCTCTGGAGGATTTTGATTGGATTAAAGCCCAACAGTCTGTGGGGGAGGGGTATTGGTGCTTTGGCTTCCCTGACCTCTGAAGACTTTTGATGGGATTAAATTCAGCTGGGTTGGGCTGGATGTTTTCTGAGGCCAAAACCTCCTGGAAGGCTGGAGCAATATGGAGGGTCTCCACCTGTGATCAGGCTGTCCACTCTGTGCTCCCTCTCCAGCTCCTTCCCCACCACCTGTGTTCAATGCTCTGAGCCTAGCACATCCCTGCTGGCAAGGTACATCCTCCAGACAAGCACCCTTGCCCACCCAGAGGTTCCCGCTGCCGCTGGAGGCTTAGTACTCTAGGTGGGGGAGGAGGGGTACTGGGATCTTCCTTCTGCCTTCCCCTTAAACCTGAGTGTTCTCAAATTCTGACTTTTGGGGGGAGTACCTTTTGAATTGAGTCCAGCAGGAGGGTTCCTTTGCTCTGTATTGTTGTTAGGTTTGATTTTCAGTCCCCTAAGAGCATTTAGTTTGTAATTGGTAAGGGAGGATATTCAGAGGTATGAACTTTTGCTGCTTCTATGCCACCATCTTGACTCCACCTCTCAAGTTCCACTTTTGATACTTACTGACTCTGTGACTCTCAAACTGGTAAATGAACACATTGATTATTTTGTTCATCTATGGTCTGCTGAGCAAGTCATTTAACTGCTTAGGAACTCCCCAAGATTCAGTGGAAAAGCAGATATTAATCAGTATATGTATGAAGAATTTCCTTCATTAGCAGTTTCCTTCACCTATGAAATCACATATGTGTTTAAAAAACAAGATCACAATTCCCAAAGGCAAAGAGTGCACTGTAGGGTTTGAGGATCATCTTTGGAGACTTAGTTTTCATGTGTGCCTCTGACACAAACTAGCACATAGCTAGAGATCCACATCAGGGGAAGACTTCTCCACAGAGAGCTCACTATTCTTATGAAATTATGGTTCTAAATCCCTAGTTTCACCTTCTTTCCCAAAAATTGTTATATATATTTGAATGTTCCATTCTCACTGAAAATGTTCTTATGTAAAATTGATTTCCTCATATCTCTGTCTCTGTCTCCCATCATTTTTCATAGTCATCATGATCTTATTTGGAGTTTTCATGGCAGAGATAATAGAGTGACTTGTCGTTCTTTCTCCAGTTCATTTTACAGTTGAAGAATTGAAATAAGCAAGATTAAGTGACTGACACAGGGTCACACAGGTAATAAGTGTCTGAGGCCAAATTTGAACTTATAATAGCTTACAGTTCTTTAACTTTCTGTAGTTGACAAAGCATTTTCTTTTCTTTCTTTTTTTTTAACCCTTACCTTCTGTCTTGGAGTTAATACTGTGCATTGGCTCCAAGGCAGAAGAGTGGTAAGGGCTAGGCAATGGGGGTTAAGGGACTTGTCCAGGGTCACACAGCTGGGAAGTGTCTGAGGCCAGATTTGAACCTAGGACCTCCCATCTCTAGACCTGACTCTCAATTCACTGAGCCACCCAGCTACCCCCTAGCACTTTCTTTTTCAATAAACCTGTAACATAAGAACTATAATATACTATTCTGGCCAATTTAACAGATAAGAAAGCAGAGGCTTAGAGGCTTCATTATGGTCTATTGAGAACTAGAGCAGGAATCCAAAGCCATCTCCTAACTCCCAACATTCTTTACCCTTTCCAGACATCTTGTCATCTTATCTGCTCTCCTCTGTATAACCACAAGTTGATTCTTTGCTTTAAGTGTGAGTAGAGTACAGGATACAAGACTAAACCCTGAGGGGCAGTCCTTACTGCTCTTCTGCCTTGGAGCCAATACACAGTATTGATTCTAATATGGAAGGTAAGGGTTAAAAAAAAATAAAAAGACTAGACCCTAGCAGTGTGGTCAGATGAATGGACTGCTTAGTGTAGTATCAGATCTATTTGGACTCAAGTTCCACCTCTAATCCTCATTGGTTGTGCAGTTATGGACAAATCATTTCATCCCTCTCTAAGCCTCTCTATTCATCTATAAAAACAGGTCTAATAATTATTGTTTCCATTTATAGGCACATAGCATATGTTTGTATTTATATTAAATGTGTTTACATTATATTAAATAGCCTATGCCTATATATACAATATGTATGAATGAAGAGATATGTAGGTAGATGAATAGAAGCTATTACAGGGTTCTGAAGTTCAGATGATGATATAAAGACAGGACTTTGGAAGCATGAAAGTAGTCTATAAATATTGTAAGGTTAAAATTCCAAGTATTACATTTAATAAGATTTATTCATAATACCTTGAAGTAAAGGAAAATAGAAAAGCTAAAGCAAAGAGAGAGTTAACTCAGCCACAGTCATGGGAAAAGAGAGAGAAAAAAAAAGTGGAGTTACAGAACTTATAAATCATACACAAAGATGCTACATGGACGAAGAGAAAAGGATTCTGGGAGATGAAGTCCAAGGGTTCAAGATTTTCTAATTACACATTATCACCTGTCATCATAACTCCTGCAATTGTATTTTGACTAGCTCTGAGGAACACTGAGAGACTGTTACTACCCAGGTCTGTCTATTCACTATCCTTCCATTAACTTGGATTTCCCCTGCCTTTCTTAGTCATCCTGCCAGCCTCTCAACTCACATCGAGTTCCCCAGAAATGGATTCTTTCTGTAGGGAAGTCAGTGAACATCCAACCCTCATACCTATAATGGATAATGAGGACGCCGGATGCCTAAGTGACCTTATTGCCTAAAGAAAGGACAGTCACACATTTTAAGCAGATGCCACACGACAAATGGCTGCATACAATCTAAATGTGAGATCACCAACCCGGGATAATTAAAGTCATTAGAGCTACTCCTTTGCAATGAAGTATGATTTTCAAAAGGTCACTGATAAAATCCATGTAAATGATTTCATAGGACAGTATTTAAAATCCATTAATACATTTGTATCCATTAAGTTATCTGCTAAGTTGATCCTCAATATAGGAAGCAAAAAGCCAGGATCTTGAGGAAATAGAACATGAAAAGATAGTGTGGCATAAGAGAAAAAACTGGATTCTAGGCAGAGGAATGGCTGGATTTGAATCTTGCCTCTATACCTTACTTCCTCTGTGTTCCTGGGAAAGTAGAATAATGAAAATAATAGCTTAGCATTTATATAGCACCTACTATATTCCAAATACTGTTCTAAGGTTGAACAGTAGTTATATCATTTGATCATCAGGACAAAACTGTGAGAAGTAGAAGCTCTAATTGTTCCACTTTTACAGTTAAGGAAGCTAAAGCAGACAGAGGTTAAGTGACTTGCCCAGGATCACACAGCAAGTATGCATCTGAATCAGGATTTGAACTCAGATCTTCCTGACTTCAGGCCCAATGCTCTGTGCACTGTGGTGCCCTATAGCAGCTTCTTCATTTCTTTGGTTCTCAATTTTCTCACTATGAAGTATTTGACTTTATGATCCTGGATACTTTTTTCAGCTTCAAATAGTAGGATAATTCTAGAATTCAGAATAAGTCGAATGGCTAAACTGAAAGAATTAATGACTCAGTAGCTATATAACCACTGGAGGCCTCCAATGAAATAACCCTGGCATTGGTACTTAGCCCTGTACTGTTTAATATTTTTATCACCAATTTGGATAAAAGCAAAAATAACACACTCATCAAATTGCACATGGAGCCATCTGAAGAGAGGTGTTTGTACTTTGTTTTCAAAGAGAATCAATGGCATCATGGGGTATGTGAATTGCATTTAGGTGAGGAGGAATTGCACAAAATTATCAGTTTCACTCTCTATTAAGACAAAGGTCAGGGGGCAGCTGGGTGGCTCAGTGGATTGAAAGCCAGATCCAGAGATGGGAGGTCCTGGGTTCAAATCTGGCCTCAGACACTTTCTAGCTGTGTGACCCTGGCAAGTCATTTAATCCCCATTGTCTAGCTCTTCCCACTCTTCTGCCTTGGAAACAATACTTAGTATTGATTTTAAGAGGAAAGTTAAGGGTTAAAAAAAAAAGATAAAGGTCAGGTTGACTGGGGATGACCTGGGATACAGTGAGTGACCTTGAATTTGATATCTGACCAAGCTCTGAGCACCACTTTCATGGCAGTTGGGAAAAATTGTTCTCATCTGCCCCTTCTGCCAGGGAATGTCTTCACCTGCTTTGGGTAGACATCCTACCAACGATGCATTTAAGCCCTATCAGTTATCCTCAACCTGGTTTAGCCCATGTGTGAGATGGTTTTACCAGGGTATGCCCACTGCACATGCTATAGCTTTCTTGAGTCACAAGTGAGAGATGGGGTACATGGGGAGTTCAAGGAGAACCAGAACCTCTGGTGTGAGGGTTTACCAAGCCCTTTTTAGGGCTGCTCATCCATCTTTGTTGTCCATCTGACCCAATTCCTACCTAGAGAGAGATAATTAACACAATAATGAGTCAAGCTCCAAAAGAACTTTGACAGACTAGAATAATGAGTTGAGTACAATGAAATTAAATAGAGCAGGAAAAAATGTAAAATTGGACTACAAAACTTCAACTACACAAATGTAAGATGGGGGGTTTATATGGATAGATCACAGTTGTTTTTTTTTTTTAAAGGATTTGTGGTATTTAGTGGCCTATATTCCAGTGACACTAGCCTCCTTGCTGCTCCACAAACAAGATCTCCACTCCATCTGTGAGCATTTTTTCTGCCTATCTTAAGCATCTGGAATGCTCTCCCTCTTTATCTCCACCTTCTCCTACTGCTTTCCCTGGCTTATATTTAGTGCCAACTTAAGTACCACCTTCTACAGAAAGCCTTTCCCCATTCCTCTTAAATCTAATGCCCGCCCTCTCTCTCTCTCTCTCTCTCTCTCTCTCTCTCTCTCTCTCTCTCTCTCTCTCTCTCTCTCTCTCTCTTTCTCTCTCTCTCTCTCTCTCTCTCTCTCTCTCATTCATTCATTTCCTAGTTATCCTGTAAATAGCTTATTTTTACATATTTTGTATGTCTCATTAGATTGTGAGTTCCTTGAAGGAAGAAACTGTCTTTTGCCTCTTTTGCATTCACAGTGCTTAGCACAATGAGTGGAGGAAAGTAGGCAATTAATAAATATTTAGCGACTGCCTGACTCCAAGTTCAATAGAAGTCGACAAATCAACTGTGAGCTTCATTTGAGGGATATAACTTCCAGAAATAGGGGGGTGGTATTCCCAGTGTATTCTGCCCTTGTCAGATTTCATCTAGACTATTATGTTAAGTTCTGGGCAATATAATTTTTAAATAGGTAATGATATGCTAGAGAATGTCTAGAGGAGGGCAACCAGGATGGTAAAGGGCTTTGAGTTCATGGCATTTGAGGATTCTATGATGGTACTGGTCAAATACAGCCTAGAGAAAAGAAAATGGAGGCTGGAGATGAAAGCTGTTTTCACATATTTGAAGACCTGTCACAAAGAAGAAGAATCAAACATCTTTTCTTTGGCTCCAGAGGACAGAACCAGGAACAATGGATGGAAATGGCAATGAAGTCAGTTTAAGTTTGATGTTAGGAAAAACTTTTTAATAATTAGAACTAGGGCTTAAAAATTAGAAAGGAATTTTCTCAGGAGGTGAAGGAATCACCCTCCCCAGAAGTCTTCAGTTTGAGACTGGACAACTGCTTGTCATATATGTTGTGGTGAGGGTTTTTTTTTTTCAGGTAATGGATTTGATTTGATGTCCATTGAGGCCCCTTCCAATTCCAAAATTCTGTGATTATGAGAAGTAGCATGATATAGTGAGAAAAGACCTAGACTAGAGCATAAAGGAACCTGGCTTCTCTTCCCAGTTCTGCTACTGTCTGTACAGGTCCAAGACAGATCCCTGAAACTTACTTCAAGAATCCATTCTTTCAAATGACTTATCATTCTTGATGATTCTTCAAGTCTGCCACTCAACTATTTCTCATTCATAACTAACTAAACCATTGACTAGCCCACATATATCCATATTTTCCATAAGTATGACAGAATGTTCAATGTTTTGTTAAAATCCAAGTGGCTTGTATCTAAAACTGAGTTCTTAACTTTTATGAGTATCCTGGATTCCTTGAACTGAAACCTATGGATTCATTCTCAGAATCATGGTTTTAAATTAATAAAATTAAGTACTTTCAGCTGTATCAGTTATGTCTGTCTCTTCTTGACCAAATTCTTGGCAAAGATACCAGAATGGTTTGCCATTTGTTTCTCCAGTTTATTTTATAAATGAGGAAACTGAGGCAAATAGGGTGAAGTGACTTGTCTATAATCACATAGCTAAAAAATGTCTGAGGCCAGATTTGAAGCCACAAAGATGAGACTTAGGGCCTGGCACCCTGCCCACTGTGCCACACAGTGACGTCCAAAATAAACTACAAAGCATTGTAAAGAAAACCAATTATATTGAAATGTTTATCAAGGTTTTTTATTTTTAATTGGTGTACTCCAAATTAAGATTTTTTTTTATTTAAAGCATTCCCCTGACATATCAGTTTAGTAAATTGGTCAGTTAAAAGAAGAAAAAGAAAAATAAAGGAATAAAGTTAATCTGTTTTGATGATGAAGTCTCTTCATGATCAAACTCCCTTTCTAGATACTAATAAGCTTTTCCTTTACTAATATCTTCCAGCCTATAATACTTCTCTCATTCTTCACAGTCTTTTTAAACATCAGTAACACACTATCATTGACCAGTTTGATTTTTTTCTTCCAGTTCCCTATGACATCATTTGTCTATCCCTGGTGGTTTGAGCAAATCAATATGTATTCCTTTAAACCCTTGCCTTCTATCTTGTAATTGATACTAACAGTCCCAAGGCAGAAAAGCAAAAGGGACCAGACAATGGAGGTTAAATGATTTGCCCACGGTCACACCAACAGAAGTGTTTGGAGGCTGGAGTTGAACTCAAGTCCTCCTGACTGTGTCTGTCTCTCTATCCACTGAGTTACCTATTTGCACTTGAACAAATCAATATTGATTGAGATACTCTATGATTAACTCCCTACTAATCAACTAGTTTTGTTCTCTCTTTTCCAGCCAAAGGTTCATTCCCTTGGGCAGGAAAATAAAAGGCAAAAAGAAAATTGAGTAATTCTGCCTAAGAAGCATCATGAGAAAGTTCACACCTGAATTTGAAAGACCTGCCTCTGATACACATTGGCTGCAGAACTCAAAGTAATTGGAATCATCAGGGGGACGGAGCTCTCAGAACTCTCAGCCATCAGATCATCCCATCCTCCTCCTGAGATTACCTATAATTAGATAGGAAAAATGAGCAAACAACAACAACAACAACAAAAAGAACTTAACTAAAGAATTTTTATGGAAACAAAGAGCAAGGTACAGACATGGAAGAGGACATTGAAAACAAAACACAAAGTCCAAAAGAAAAATATGGATTGGACACAAATTCTTGAAGAACTCAAAAAGGACTTCAAAAAACAATTAAGAGAAGCAGAGGAAAAATGGGAAAGAGAAATAAAATTGATGCAAGAAGAAATGGACCAATTAAAAATAAGGAGAACCAAAACCTGATTTGGGAAAATCAGGTCTCAAAAATCAGAACTGGTCATCTAGAAACTAATTATTTAATGAGAAATCAAGAAATAATAAATCAAAATCAAAGGAATAAAAAAAGAGGAAAACATGAAATATCTTATTGATAAAACTGACCTAGAAAATAGATCTAGGAGAGAAAATTTGAGAATTATTGAACTACTTGAAAGCCATGATCAAGAAAAAACCTTGGACATAATATAAAAAAAAAAATTATCAAAAATATCTGCCCAGAGATCTTTGAATAAGAAAATAAAATAGAAATTGAAATAATTTCACCTCCAGATCACCTCCAGAAAGAAAGTCTCATAATAGAACTTCCACGAATATAATAGCTAAATTCAAGATCCACAAAGCCAAGGAAAAAATACTTCAAGTAGCCAGAAAGAAACCATTAAAATACCATGAAGCTACAACAAGGATCACACAGGACCTAGGAGCTTCTACATTAAAGGATAGCAAGACATGGAATATGATATTCAAGAAGGCAAAAGATTTGGGTTTACAACCCAGAGTCATCTATCCAACAAAACTGAGTATATTCTTTCAGGGGGAAAAAATGAACATTCAATAAGATAGAAGATTTCCTTAAGGGACTCATTAAAGTCAAAATGTTTATATGTCTACATGGAAAGAGGATTTCTGTAATTCTCAAAAATTACTCTTAGTAGAAAGAAGATAGAAGAAATTTACTCAGAAAAAGGGAGGAGAAGTAAGATGATTTTGATTATAAGACATATATGATGATATGACATATATGAAAATGTGATGATAAGGAATAATATGCATATATGATATGATATGCATGCTCATGAATGATATGTAAAAAAAGCAATCAAGGGCTGAAAGAGAAGATAACACTGAGAGTGAAGGGAAAGAAGAGATAGAATGGGGCAAATTAGATAACGTAAAGAGGCATGAAAAATTATTATAGAGAGGGGAGGTTAAGGGTGGTGATGGGCAATGCTTAAACTTTACTCTTGTCATAACTGATTCAGAGAGGGTAAAACAAGTATACTGGGTGGAGTATAGAATTCTATCTTACCCTAATCAGTGGGTTATAGAATTTTATCTCACCCCAACAGAGAAGAAAGGGAATAAGACAAGGGAAGAGGGAAACAATTAGAGGGAGGGGGTAGAGGAGGGGGTGACAAAAAGCAAAATATTGGTGAAGAGAAACAGAGAAAAAGGGAATAGAGCAGGATTTAAAGGGGATAAAACAATGGAAGGCAATACACAGTAATCAAATGCTGAAGGTGAATGGGATGAACTCACCCATAAAACAGAGCAGAGATTAAAAACCAGAATCCTACTACTATATGTTATTTACAAGAAACAAATTTGAAGCAGGGTGACACACACAGATTTAAGGTAAAATGCTGGAGCAGAACATATTATGCATCAGCTAAAGTTAAAAAAAAAAGCAGGAGTAGCAATCATGATACCAGACAAAGCTAAAGTAGAAACTGATCTGACTAAAAGTACTCAAAGTAGTTACTTAACCTCCCAGTTTTTCAGGTAACTCTTTAAGACCCTAAGTTGCAAGAAGGCACTGATTTCTATTGGCAGAAGGACTTTTCTCACCTTGTAGTTCTCTAAACCCATCAAATCACAGCTCCAGTTCCCATCCATAATTATTATTCCTTTATTGGGGAGGAGGAGGGCAAAAACAGAGAAAGGAGGAGGGTAAGACAGAGAAGAAAAAAGGGAGAGCAAGCAGGAAAAGATTCTTCTAATTTGTAGTGAGAATGCTGACATGAAGCTTCATGATTGCAAGAGTGATGGTGTTGTCATAAAAGCTTGGAGGTAAGGATGTATACAAAAGAATAGACACATTGTTCATTGCTAACTTGAGAAAGACATACAAAATTTCACATTTTCTTTGGGATCAACTCCAGGGAGAAGAAATTCTCTTGCACACATGCAAAGGAAGTGAGGTCCTCAAAACACCTTTGATTTCCAGCTTACTTCCCTGGAGACTTTGGGGAATTTCCTCCAGTGACATCAGATCTCCTGTCTTAATGGAGTTCTTCCAATTTATTCTTTGTATTTTCTGGCATATTTTAGCACTTATAACTTATCTGATCTCTATTTGCTCTTTATTTGGATAAAAATGATTTTACTTGTTGCTCATTATTTGTGATTGATTTTATTTAAGTAGAATTTTGGGGAATAAAAATTTAAACTAGTAAATTAAGAGCTACTCTTCCTCATTTAAGGAATGTTTTATTGTTCAGGCATTCAGTCATGTATGACTTTTCAAGAACCTGCAGATCATAGTACACCTTTAATGTCCATAGGGTTTTCTTGGCAAAAGTACTGGAATGCTTTGCTGTTTCACTCTCTAGTGTGATTAAGACCAACAGAGATTAAGTAACTTAGTTAGAGTCACACAGCTAGAAGTGAATAAGGTCACATTTGAACTCAGATCCTCCTGATTCCAGTCCAACACTCTCACCACTGAGCTACCTAGCTGCTTCCATTTAAGAATTAGCAAACAGGAAAACTAATGACTTTTGGTTCTGAGCCCATCACACCTCTAAACTAGTGGTCTTTATGAAGGCAGAAAGATAGAATTCTAATCCAGTACCCTTCCCAGAGTTGGACAAAGAACAATCTCGTGGCTCTTTACCCTGTTCCCTTCAAGACAGGAATTATCATTACTCATTGCCTTTTGAATTCCACCGATGCCTATCAATGTCTCCCCTCAAGCTTCCCATCATTTAGACATATGTGGAAATGCATAACTGAGATGGCCACATACGTTGGAATTATTTTCTTTGGTTCTGTCTCTTGTGAATTACTTGATGTTTCTGCTACCATGGTTCTTATGATGTTGTTTCTCTCTGGAATGTCTGGCATGTTATATAGTACTACTTGGGCATTTTCTTTCTCTCTCTACAGTTTCAAGTCCTTGTAATCAGGGTTATACAAGCCCATGTAAAATATTCTTTGCCAACAAGAAAGACTAGTAGGTATAAACCATATTATTCCAATGATACTTCGTCTATTGACATTCACTAGAAGTATTTGCTTCAAAGATGTAATATCATATTTCAGAGCTGATATTTGAGAAAGAACTTTTAAAATAGCATATAACAACCCCTTCATTTTATATGTAAGACTCATAAATATAATCATTGATATAGAGCTGGAAGGAACATCAGAGGTCATCCGAACTAACTCTCTCATTTTAGAAATGAGGAAACTAAGGATGAGAAGTTAAGTGATTAACTAGAAAAAGGCAAAAGTCAATATTTGAACCAAATCTTCTCACTCCAAATTCATTCCTCTCTCCACTGAATTAACTGCCTCACAAATTAAGAAATTAGGGCCCAGAAGAGGTTAAGTGATTTGCTAAGTTAACACAGTTAATAACAGAACTGGGACTTAAGCCAAGTTGTCCTAACTGATAGTCCACCATCTTCTCCATAATCTTATTTAATAAAATATATACTCATGGAAGACCTGCAGCAAATGAGTAGTTAATTCAGGTGGTAAGAGGGAGAAAGGGGGAAAAAATTGGAACCTTAATCTACTTCCCCCACCCCCTTTATCTTCTAGAGTCTCTTCAATTACTTCTTTTGCTATAGACTTTCAATTGTCCTTTTCCTGTTCTTTCTGTTCCTTGTATCCCTTCTCCCTTAAATAAAACTGTGGATGTGGACTTGTTTTTAAAGTCACTATCTACAAAGAACCAAGTGTGTTAACTGCTGGAAGTTTTTAAAGTATCCCAATGTCAAGCCAATATGAATTATTAAAAGTATTTTATTCATGTTTGATTGCCTTGTTGTATACTACTTGTGTTGGTTTTTTTCTAAAAAAGGATGAACTCCTACTTCCTTTTGAATACTAGTATCTTCCCTCCAGTGATTATCTCCAATTTATCCTGTCTACATCTAGTTTCTACATAGTTGTTTTCATGACATCTTCTTCTCTAGACTATGAACTCCCTGAGAACAGGGACTTTCCCTTTTTCTTGTATTTCCCAGTGCTCATTATTTCCAAATTGTATAATCACACAGTACTTGGCATCTACTAAGCATCTACTAAGTTGATTGACTGCTTTTAAGAAAGGAAAAAGAGATTGAAATTATATAGTTAATTATGAATTTATAATAATATAGTTTTGTTTTGAGAAAGAGAATTGTACCCTTTGGGAAGAAAAACACTAGAAGTTTGAAAAGCATAGAATTAGTTTTTTCAACTATTAGAAGATAAATAAACAATGGCATATTCATTTTTACAGCAGAAGAAAGAATGTAAACTCCTTGGGGACAAGAACTATCTCATCTTGGTATTTTTTTTTCTATCTTTTTATCACCAATACCAAGCATCAAGCTTTGCTTATAAGAGCTTCCTTGTTGAATGGAATGAAATGGGGATACTGAAAAAGTAAGGAGGCAAAAGAAGAGCTATGAGAAGACATGTCCCTCTACCCCCTTGCAGAAGGAAGAGATACAAAAGTGTGGAATGTTGCATAGATTTTTTTCAGCACATTGATATGTTTTGCTCATCTTCTGCCTCTTTCCTTTTTTTAATTTTTAAAAATATTTTCTCATTCATGGAATGAATCCTTGGAAAAGAGAAGGATTCGAAGGGAAATTTAAATGATATAAATATAAATAAAAACCAAAAGATTTTTTTTAAGTGGTCAGCCATAGAATGGAATGAACACTGTTATATCCTATGTTACCTTGAGAAAGTCATTTAATTTTCCAGGCCTCATCTACTTTATCTGGAAAATGAAAGGGATAGACTAGATGACCTCCAAGATCCAATGGAAGAGCTATGTCCTAAGTCCTAATAACAATGACTTTGCTTCTCTGGGTCTTAATTTTTAAAAGCAAAGGTGGCCTTTTGGCCTAAATGGCCTCTTCAAATCTATGATCCCACTATCTCCTTAGTGGAACCACAATATATTTCATTGCATATCATATCATATTATATTATATATGCTAGATGGTCATATTATATTATGTTATGTTATGTTATGTTATGTTATGTTATGTTATGTTATGTTATGTTATGTTATATCATATTATATCATATCATATCATATCATATCGTATTATATCATATCATATCATATCATATCATATTATATTATATCATATCATATTATATCATATTATATCATATCATATTATATTATATTATATTATATTATATTATATTATATTATATTATATTATATTATATTATATTATATTATATTATATTATATTATATTATATCATATCATATCATATCATATCATATCATATCATATCATATCATATTATATTATATTATATTATATTATATTATATTATATTATATTATATTATGTTATGTTATGTTATGTTATGTTATGTTATGTTATGTTATGTTATGTTATGTTATGTTATGTTATGTTATATTATATTATATTATATTATATTATATTATATTATATTATATTATATTATATTATATTATATTATATTATGTTATGTTATGTTATGTTATGTTATATTATGTTATATTATGCTATATTATGTTATATTATTATATTATATTATGTTATGTTATATTATGTTATGTTATATTATATTATGTTATATTATGTTATGTTAAGTTATGTTATGTTATGTTATGTTATGTTATATTTATTATATTATATTATTTTAGTTTAGTTTAGTTTAGTTTATATTTATTATATTTAGTATAGTATAGTATAGTATCGTATAGTATCGTATAGTATCGTATAGTATAGTATAGTATAGTATAGTATAGTATAGTATAGTATAGTATAGTATAGTATAGTATAGTATAGTATAGTATAGTATAATATAGCAACATTGTATGTTTTTAAAATATAGTTATTTTATTTCAAGAGCCTTTTCTGGGATATATCTCCTCAAGAAAAAAAAAATAGCTGAAGAATTTGAGGACCTGTCTAGAAATATACAAAGCAGTTTCCTCAAATAAACCTCACAAATCAGCCTGGTTGGTCATCCTTCCCACCCTCTCAGATTCTCGGCAATCCCAGAATTGTCCTCGTGTCTTAACTGCCAGAACTTGAAAGCACCTCATCTGATTTTGCTTTGCCCCTCCCTCAGCTTCCTGAAAAACTCCTTTTGCCTTTCTCTCTCTATCCCAGGACAGTCCAAGAAGATGCTACTTTTGGAAAGCAATGCCACTCTAGTGGAATAATGAAATTTCAATCCTTCACACAATGACAAATATATATTTTATTTTTTTCCCTGTCTATTCTGTTAGGACGAAAAGAATAGTAAGTGTCCAGTGTGAACAATAGCCTGACTTTTCAGTTCTGAATCATTGGCAGCTGCTGAACAGCCTTGCATAAAAATAATCCCCTGTCCTCCTGTGGATGGCATTCCTCATTTCTTATCATCCATGCCGCATACAGCCAGGACTTGATAAGACATCCAGAAAGACGATAATGGCTGCTATCAAGCTGTCTAAGTAGAAATATAATAATAATCTGTTTATGGGAAAATCAGCTGTCAGTTTGCTTTAAATTTCATGAAATCCAAGAAAGAAAAAAAAATCCTCTCTCCAACACCACCCCAGTCTTATCCGTCTCTTACCTAATCACTTTTAGAATTTACTGACAGATTTTTTTTTTTATGTTTTGATGAAATATATACAAGTGGCCATGTAAATATTAGGAGATATCATGTAGAAAGAACACTGGATTTTGAAACAGGGAACTTGGGTTCAAATCCCAACTTTGCTACTGAATATCCCAAAGGGGCTCAAATCTCAGGCCATCTATTTTTCTGAACTTTGAGTCCAGTCCCACCCCCATCCCCCCCAAACCTCATAAAGACTGTCTGGAAGAAGGCTTAATAGACACAATGGGATTCCTTCTTGACAGTGGTCCTGGTCACTTTCTTCCCCCAAGCATTGTTATCTTGCCTGTGACTCCAGTCAGTGCTATTTTTTGCTCTATATCTGTCCAATTATCTCTCCTGCATGTATCTGGCCATAGTACAAGAAAGACAACATTGTTTTGTTTTGGTTTTTTCCACCATAGAAGTTCTGAAGTAGGGTCAATCCCTTTGTATTCTTCTTAGTCCCAGATCCCTTTTGGTTCTCCCATGGCTGGGAACCATGACCCAATAAGGGAGGAAATCTCCTCACCTTCACTCCCAATCTAGTTAGCCTGGCGACCAAAGCCTTCTTTGGGCATTTAGTTAGACCTTCTGGATGTAATTAATATAATCTAGTGTAGATAGATGAGAGTCGAGACAGAACCAGTCATACTTAGCTCAATACTCTTATATCAACAGAAGAGGAAGCCATCCAGAGGCACTCATCACTGACCAGACCCTAATCTCTTCATGGTAACCTCATTGGAGAGGTTACTGTTTACTGAACTTTCTCTTCCAAACCATCCCTAAAGTATCCATGTGAGAAGGACAATGAAGTGTATACAGTGTGGGACTTGGAATCAGAAAGACCTGGATTCAAATCAAATCTCAGACATTTATTAGCTGTATGAGGCAGCATGACATATAATAGATGGAATTCTGGTCTTAGAATACAGAGGATATGGATTCAAATCTTGCCTCAACCACTTTCTAGTTGTGTATTGTTGGAGCAAATAAATTTGAGCCCTCAAATGAGTTGGAAAGATTTAGATTCAGTCACTGCCTTTAACTCATAATGAACTGTATGAGACCTAATAGCATATTCAGTGTTGAACTTATAGTTCTTCCTATGTGGTGGTGGGCAAGTCAATTACCCACTCTGTGCCTCAGTTTCCCTTCTTATAAAATTAAATGGTTAAACAAGATGAACTCTAAAGCCACTCCCAGCCTAAAACTCTATGAGAAAATTGTAATTTTCTGATCCTTTCCTACTGCTTTCAAAGTCTTCTAGTGGAGAAGGAAAGAATCCCTCCTCCTGCCCCCCATACAAACACTCACAATAGTTTGGCACCTTTCATAGACCCAGTTCAAGTACCTATCAAAGAAGACATGAGATTGAAATGTGTGTCTAGGATGTAATAGAGAAGATCTGGTCATATAATAGGGATTCCTATGCTGGAAATCTTTCCTTCTTTTTCCTCATCTCAAGTTTCAGCTCACATGCAACCTCTTATAAGAGATCTTCCTTGATTTCTTCAGTTGGTAGTCCTCCCCTTCACCCCTGAAATTATTTTGTAATGTAATTAGTTTGCAATTAATTTACTTTATATTTTCTTCTCTGTGGGCATATTGTGTCTCCCCAAGAGAATACAAGTTCTATGAAAGTGAAGATCATTTCTATTTTTTTTATCTCTGTTTCCCCCAAGTTCACAGAGACTGGCATACAGTAGACAGTTTCTTATAATTTCTGCTTAATATTTCCAAAGTCAGAAGAATCCTATGATCCCACTATTGCTATCTGTCCCAAATTCACAATCAAGATAAAATTTCCATTAATTGTTGGTTGGTTGAACTGAATTGAGTTGGATTAAATTAAATGATAACTCTGGTATTTACCATCTTCACCACAGATGGCTTCTCTGAGATGGTGCCCATGATGACCTGTGCAAATGCAAACTCCATGATTTTACCTGTTACCTATGCTTCCTAATTTCTAGGCATTTTCCTAGATGAAGGAAAGAATAGCATGAGGAATCCATGAAATTTCAATTTCATAGAACTTACAGCTGGAAGAGACATTATAGGGCAGCCCCTTACCTCATAGCTTTACAACCTGGCCCTTTCCAAACTTTCCAATCTCCTTATACTTTATTCCCCTTCATTTATATTACAGTCCAGTGACATGGGTCTTCTTGCTTTCCCTCCAACATGGCACTCCATCTCCTGGGTCCATGCCTTTTAATTGGTTCCCCACTCCTGCCCCGTGCTTGGACTGTTCTCCCTCCTGACCTCTGCCCCCTGACTTCCCTAACTTCCTTCAAGATTCATCTCACATTCCACCTGGCTTTTTTCAGTCTCTTCCACTATTAGTGTCACCCCTTTGAGATTATCCCCCAGTTACTCTGTATATTTTATGGGTGTACACAGTGGTTTGATGTCTTCCCCACTAGATAGTGAGCTCTTTGAGGGAAAGACCATGTTCTTGCCTTTCTTTGTATCTCCAGAACTTAGTACAGTGCTTGTCACATAATAAGCACTTAAATTCATGTTCACTGAATGAGATCCAAGAGACTCTGATTCATCCAAGGATACCGAGGGAATTAATGGAAAAAAACAGGAATCTAGCCTAGATCCTTTGACACTAAACCTAGTATTCTTATCCCCCTGTCCCAGCAGCTTGATTCTTTACTCTCAGGAGAGTCCATGAAGAGATGAGAGAAAATGAGGTTATAAAGGCGATCTACCAGAACCTGCCACTCCAGGATTTGGAAATCAGTGTTGTAGCGTTGGGCACAGATGCCCTTCTCGTCATCACTTCTCTTTCATATCTCTCTCCACTCATTAGAAATGGGTTATAGTTTCACACAATGGGAGCCATAAAATCCTGTAACCTTCTGGCTTCAGACATAACATTTCCCTCCAATGGGATATCCAAAGAGTTAACATCTGGTCAGCAATCAAATGCTATCAGCCCTCAGCCAGAGCACAATGGGCATTGTTGTCCCTGAGACTTTTGTCTGTTTTTTCTGGCAGGCATTACTGTTTTGGAACCAAATCTAAAATAGAAAAGGGTGGGGGATGAGGTGGTGGGAGGGACGTCTGTCTGAATTTAAACACACACACACATATACACACATACACAGCAAAAACATGAGGCTGACAGGAGAATTGTTCAGCTGAATTTCCAGGAAAAGTTATTGGTCCATTGTTCAGAGAAGATGACTTCCCTGCTTTGAACACAATTAGCTCCGAGGGAAGCTCATGTGTGTACGTGAGACATCTCTAAGGGCATTTCTATCTCAAATATGAAGCAACAGCATATTATAAATGTATTAACTGATAAGTGAACTGTGAATATTCCATCTCTCTGCATAGAAAATCCATTTACATGGCATTATTAATGGGAGAGCTCATTAGGCTGCCTGCTCCACTTACAGCCTCAAGACTTGGTCCTCATTCCCTTTCCAACAGCTCCCAGCTGTTCCTGCCTGGATCTATTGGGATCTCCTTATCCTCAGTTGTAAATAAAACAAAACCTTTGGAAAGTACATTACTACCATATGCACTTTTAAATTTAAAAAATAAATTTCTGTAGAGTCATTTTGATCTTATCTGACTTGCTGTGACCCCATTTTGGAGTTTTCTTGGCATCAATGCTAAAGTGGTTTGCCATTTCCTTCTCCAACTTATTTTTCAGATGAAGAATTGAGGCAAACAGAGTTAAGTGACTTGGCCAGGGTCCTGCAGCTTCTATCTGAGACAGGATTATGAACTTGTGAAGTTCGTAGACCTGGTCAAATTGCATGTACTTAAATGTATGTTCTCTCACCCATTAGAGTAAGCTCCTTAAGGACAAGAACTTTTTCTTGCCCTTCCTCATATCCCCAGTGCTTCACACAGTGCCTGGCACATTAGTCATGAATAACTACCTGCTGATTTTCTCTTTAGTGAGGCAAAATAACTAAGTGAAAAGAAGGTGATAGGAAGACTGGAAAGGCTAGGGCGCAAGTGCTGCCTCTTTCACTAACCAGCTGTATGGCCACATTTGTCTCTCTGATTCTCAGTTTCTTCATCTGTAAAATGGGGGTGATAATGACAACACCTGCCTGAAAGGGTGGTTGAGAGGATCAGATAAGATATTAGTAATCTTGGTGTGCTTTGAAAACTTTAATACATCAAATTAATTTTTATGTACAACATGATCATAGATTCAGAGCTAAAGAAGAAACTAGCAGACTTGTGGTCTAATCTGCTTGTTTTACAGCTGAAAAGCTGAAGTCCATAGAAGTTACATGACCCATCTATAGTCACATATGTTGTAAATAAGAGAACTAGCATTTGAACTCAGGTCTTCTGGCTCTAGTCAGATTCCTTTCCATTGTGCAACAATGTCCTTTCACTTAAAATCAGAATAGATAGATAGATAGATAGATAGATAGATAGATAGATAGATAGATGGATGGATGGATAGATAGATTGATGGGTGGGTGGACAGACAGACAGACAGATAGATAGATAGATAGATAGATAGATAGATAGATAGATAGATAGATGGATGGATAGATGGATGGATGGATAGATGGATGGATGGGTGGACAGACAGACAGACAGACAGACAGACAGACAGACAGATAGATAGATAGATAGATAGATAGATAGATAGATAGATAGATAGATAGATAGATAGATAGAAAAATAGATAGATAGATAGATAGATAGATAGATAGATAGATAGATAGATAGATAGATAAATAGTTAGATGGATGGATAGATGGATGGATGGGTGGGTGGACACACAGACAGACAGACAGACAGACAGATAGATAGATAGATAAATAGATAGATAGATAGATAGATAGATAGATAGATAGATAAATGGATAGATAGATGGATGGATGGGTGGATGGATAGACAGACAGATAGATAGATAGATAGATAGATAGATAGATAGATAGATAGATAGATAGATAGATAGATAGAGATAGAGATGATAGGTAAGTAGATAGATTACTTTATTATAGATATATATTATAAAGATATGATAATACAGATAGAGAAACTGAGGCCTCAGGAGGTAAAAGTGATCTTTCCAGCATCACATTCATACATTCCATTTTAGCAATGGAGTTAATTAGGTCCATTGAGGTCAAGAAACTTGCTCAAATTTACACAGCAAGTCTAAGGGATAACTCAGGCTAGATTCCAAGTCTCTGAAGTCCCAGACTAGTACTTAAACATTCAACAGTATAAAACTGTTTGGTACATTGGAAAAGGAGCCAAAAAAGGATTCCTAGAAGATGGATTCAAATTCTGACTTTTCCACTTACTCTCTGTGTGACCTTAAGTAAGTCATTTAATATCTCTAGGTCTCAGTTCCCTGTTTTGTAAAATAAAAAGGTTAAAGTAGATGATCTCTGATGTCTCTTCTAGCTCTCAAACTATAATCTTGGGAAGTTATTGTATGAATAATCTTTATTCTAGTATAATGCATAACATATTATTATGATCATATAAAGTAACAGCATAACATGCAGTAATAATGTATTACAATGTATTTTAATAATTTAATAATAGCATAATATATGGATAATATGGTTTAACATTATTATTAAATGACAATGTATTATAATTATATTATGATAATTGGTTACATTGATCTATTATATAATTATATATAGGCATTAATAATTATTAAATATGTTTATTAATTATAATTACCATTTATCATATGTTGATTTATATTTATGAATACAATTATTCATTAGATAGGCTATGATTCTATAAACTCCAATATATTCTAATATTATATGTCATAACACAATAATGTTAATTATAACAATAATAAAATATTTGGGGAAGTTTCAGTTAGTTTTTCTAGTTGGGGCCTTTGAAAGAAATGTTATGTTTTGAAAATCAATTTTGTCCTTCCCCTTCCCTTGTTACACAGAAAATAATGAGGGATTGGCAGCTGAAACAATGTAGGGATGGGAGAGGGGAGAGGAAGGAAAACCCGATGGCAAACATTCAGGCTGGGCAATTGTTTTCACAAGGATGTCGTTTTGACACAGTCCTTCTGTGTCCCACGGCCAAGTTGCTAAGCTCACAAAAACAGATCTGGTCAAAAGGGAATGGTTTCTATTATGAATGTTTTTCATTCTTAAAAATAAAAAATAATTGAGGTGCTCAGGTTTTAATAAAGTGGTATAAAACAGGAAAAAATAGTGAGATGTTAAAATTGATTTGAATTTTAGTAAGATCTAACTAGAACATTCACTCTTGTTGAAGGTGTGAGATAATTCTAGCTATATTGAAAACTTTTACTAATATTAAGGCCAATATTGGCTGTACAAACTTTTCTTCCCTTTCCTCCTTCCCTCCTCACCCCAGGACTAACATGGAGAAGATAAAATGACAAAAGGTTACAGCCAAAAGAATACAGGCTTCAGAGAAAGAGCTCCCAAGTTCAAATCTCTCCTCTGACATTTCCTACCTGTTCATCTTTGGGAATGTAATTTTTTTCCTATGAAAAATGATGAGATTGGATTACATGGCTTTTGATGTCCCTTTCAACTTTATATCTAAGAGACCTTGCAAGAACTTTTTTTTAATTTCTTGTGAGCATTAATTTTCAAGAGCAATGGTTTTGTAGCTCTCACAAATGAAAAAAAAAGAAGAAGAAGAAACAAAATACACTATAGTTGACTTCCCTGAAGAAAGGGACCAATGAAGTTCAGCCAAAGAAAACTAGGTGGAACTGTAACATGAAATTTTAATACTCTGTTGATTCTTAGAGACAACATGGACAACTAAGTGGTCCAGTGGCTAGAGTGCCAGTCCTGGAGTTAGGAAGCCTCATCTTCCTGAGTTCAAATCTGGCTGTAGACATTAAACTAGCTGTCTGACCTAGGGCAAGAAAAATCCAAATGGGGTCCCAGAGAGTCAAATACACCTGAAATGATTGAACATCCTTAGATAAACAACTTAACTTCTTGTGTTCCTCTTCTCTAAAAAGAAGGGCTTAGACTAGAGGATCACTAAGTTCCCTCCCAATGCTAAATCTTAATGACTCATCCCAAGGTAAGTATCAAAAACTGGGATTTGAACCCAGATCTGAGGAGTCAAGGCCAAATTTTCCTTTCTGAAGAAGACCTGAAGCCATCCACCTATCTCTAAGTGTCTGTGGATAATTCACCCATTTCCTTTGGTCTTTAATTGAAAGATACATAAACCAACCCACTTCCTTTTTTTCTCTCTCTCTCACTTCAAAGTGAAAGAAAGTCTATGCATTATTCTAAAAGAGAGCTATTCAAATTAGGACACATAAAAAGATATTTCCTTTTTGATGATAGGGACAGATTTTTTTTTCTCTCCTCCCATATTTCCATCAGTTGCTCCACAGAAGAGAATAAAGGGCCAAGAACTGATGAATTCCTGCATGCTCTGTGAGTGAATATTATCTATTCACGCCCCTCCGTCTGCACTGGGAAGATTTTAAACATTGTCGCTATATCAGATCTGTTCTATTGAAAATGAGGAGTTTGTGCAGTGAATAGCAGTTACATTCTAATTATATTAATTCAGGCTGCAATTTCTTTGAAATCTAAAGAACCTACTGTCTGGGAGGTGTGGACAATGGGGGCTGAACATGTCAGGGGCATGGCAAATTCCTCGAGAAGAGTGCCAAATGTATTATTGCTCCAGTTTCTTTACACAGAGCAAATTCACCAAACCAAGTATGAGCAATGTCATTGCTGGCACACAGACCTTGATCTGCTCTCTTTCCAAATGGAAGGTATATCTCCCAGGAGACCCACTGCCAACAAATGAAGCGGTGATTCCTATTCCAGTTAGGAGCAACTGATAAGAAAGTATTTATGCTCTTTTCTTTTCCTTTAATTAATGTCACTTTTGGAAGGAGAACATATCTTTCCAAACTTTTCTGAATTCTTCATATTTTTCATTTCTTTTGTTTTCATTGTTATTTTTTTCCCTGACATATAAATCTCATTTCTACCTACAAACCTCCCTGGCTTCCTTTAAGCCCACTAAAACTCCACCTTCTACAAGAAGCCTTCTTCAAGTTCTCTTACTTCTAATGCTTCCTTCTATTAATTATTTCCTATTTATCTTGAATATAATTTGTTTGCATGTTGTCTCCCCCATAGATTGCATGCTCCTTGAGGGCAGGCACTGTCTTTTACCTCTTTTTTTTTAATCCCCATTTCTTGCGAAAAAAGACATGCTTGTTTGATCACATGGGTCGATGGTTATATGACTGGGGAATTAGACTCTAAAAGATCATCCTAGTGCAAATATTAATAATATGGAAATAGGGGGGCAGCTGGATTGAGAGTCAGGCCTAGAGATGGTACATCCTAGGTTCAAATCTGGCCTCAGATACTTCCCAGCTGTGTGACCCTGGGCAAGTCACTTAACCCCCATTGCCTAGCCCTTACCACTCTTCTGCCTTGGAATCCAATACACAGTATTGATTCCAAGATGGAAGGTGATGGTTTAAAAAAAAATAATATGGAAATAGGTCTTGATCACATGTTAAACCCAGTGGAATTGCACATCAGAAAAGGGAGGGGGGAGAAAGAACATGAGTCTTGTAATCATGGAAAAATATTCTAAATTATCTAATTAAATAAAATTTTCAAAAAAAGAAGATGCTTAATATTAATAATATGGAAATAGGTTTTGAACAATATTACATGTAAAACCCAATGGAATTACTCCTCAGCTCAGGGAGAGGGGGAGAGAAAATGGGAGGGAAAGAACATGAATCATGAAAAATATTCTAAATTAATTAAATAAGAAAATAATTTTTAAAAGGGAGATGTTTAATAAATGTTGATTGATTGATTGCTGGATTGATGGAAGCAGGGTTCTCAGAGGTAAGAAAATTTCTTCTTACAAGTATAGTTGAGTATAATGTTATCATCTTAGAAGGTAGACTGGGGTTGTTATTATTCAGTCATTTCCAATCATGTCTGACAAAGATACTGGAGTGGTTGGCCATTTCCTTCTCCAGTTCATTTTATAGATGAGGAACTAAGACAAACAGGATTAAGTGACTTGCCCAAGGACATACAGATAATAAGTGTCTGAGGACAGATTTGAACTTAGGAAGATGAGTTTTCCCGACTTCAGACCCCTGGGCTAGGGGGACTGCCTGCACTGTTTTCAAGTTCACACAGCCAGTCCATAGTAGAGGCAGATGTTGAATGCAGATTGTGCTGCTGGTTCTCTATTTACTACACTGCCCTATGTCTCATCATTTCTTACTATGCAATGATAGATATTATATTCATACTCCACAATTTATTCACCCATTTCCCAATGGGATATAAATTCCTAAAGGGCAGGGACTGTTATTCTTTTCCTCTTCTATCATCAAGATCCTAACACAGTGCCTGACATATATTTGGCATTTAATAAATGCTTATTGACTGATGGATGCATTCTTCAAACAATGGACACTCACTTTTCTCCCAGTTCTTTGTCCTCTTAAAAAGTGTTGATATAAATAGATACATAGAAGTATATTAAATGGAACTTAATTAACAAGTATCCTTTTTTAATCATTTCTTTAGGAATTCCATTATGAGATCAGAAAACAACTGAATTCCTCTACTTTGTATCCCCAGAACCAAAACTTCTTTATAACTGAGCTGAACGCCAGAATCAGAGAATTAAAATGTCAAGCCTGGGAGGAACCTGAGAGATCATCCAGTTTGACTGTCTCATTTTACAGAGGAAGACACAGAAGTTCAGAGCGGCCACACTGGAACTAAGCCACAGACCTGGGACTCATCCCCAAGAGTTCTGACTTGAATTCCAATATTCTTTCCTCAACATCCTATAGTGGCATCAGATCAAAGGATTTTGGAATTGGAAGAGAACTTAAAGCTTATCAAGTCTAAACCCCTTATTTTACAGATAAGGAAACTGAGGCTGAGAGACAGAGAGTGACTCGATCAAAGACTCAAAGATAACATACAGAAAGAACAGGATCTTGGTTCACATCTTCACTTGGACACTTATTGCCAGTATGATCTAGGTAAAGTCACTGTGCACCTCAGTTTCCTTTTCTGTAAAAACAGAGGTTTGGACTAGGTAGCCCCTGCAATCTTCTTCCTGGAGCTATGCTACACTACCACCTGCAAATGAACCTTAGAAACAGGTTCTGTTCTAACCATCTACATGTACATCAGACTCTCATAAATGGAGGAACGCTCATAAATGTTATTATAATCCTCTGCTATATCAGAACTCTCAAATTTTGGTTTGCTTTTATTGCCCTAAATTTACTCTATAGATACTATTTTTGGTGTTGTCCTGAAACATTACATGACTTAAGCTTCTGTGACTGAAGGGTCCATTTAAAATAGCTGGCTAGAGAAGATATGTTGTCAGGGAAAAGCCTTAACCTGGGGTGATAGCTTTTTTCATAAAAATCATTACCTGTAAATAATTCATGTGGTTAAATATTGCTGAGCTTGAAGAAGTAGAAAGGGGAGTTCTTAGCTCAAAATTATTCAGGATGGTTCATTTATGGTTCAACGAGCTATTCCAGCCTCAGTCAAAAATTCTAACTTGTGTGGGATCACAAATTTAGAGCTGAAATGGACTGCAGAGGCTGTCTGGACTGCCCACCTTTTCTTACAAATAAAGAAACTGAGACCAAACATGTTAAGTGATTTTGGTGGTGTTATTCAATCATTTTCCAGTTGTGTCTGAGTCTTTGTGATCCCATTTGGGGTTTCCTTGGCAGAGATAATGGAGTGGTTTGCCATTTCCTTTTCCAGCTCATTTTACAGATGTAGAAACTGAGGCAAAGAGGTCTAAGTGCTTGTCCATGGTCCCATAGCTTTGATTTTAATTCAGGTCTTCCTGACTCCACTGCATCTGACCATCTAGCTGTCCATGTTGAATGTTCTCCCCAAGGCTATATAGTTAGTAAGTGGCAAAGTCAGGGTTACAACTGAGGTTCACTGACTTCTATCTAACATTCTTTGCAATAGACCATCCCAGACCACCCTGCCTCCCAAACCTTCACAGGATTTTGTTAGATATGTTTTATACTTCAAAAATGATAAATCTACTCATTTTCTCTACTCTTTCTATCTCTCTCTTCTCAGTTCATAATACCACCCAAGCCCTCACACATAAAACACTCAAGTTATAAGGGGTTATAAGGGGGGAAGTACAAGGATGGATGGACAGGAAAAGATTAGATTGCATAGAGGTATTTTCTTCCCACCCCCAGAAAAGATAAGCTCAGAGCTGGACTGCCAGTAATTGGTTTTTCATTGGCCAGGGTTTTTTGGCTTCTTTCTCCTTCCTGGAGACTTCACATTATGGAGTTCCCTGGACCGTCTCCAATTTGTGCCTTTGTGTCAATGAATCTTGTTTCTCATAAAGCCAATTCTTATTTTTTTTCCCCCTAACTTGCTTCCAACTCTTAAATATAGCTCCAAGGAAAACAGAAAGTAATTAAAATGTCAACACTTCTCTGAAAAGAAACATAAACTCTTTAGATTCACTTTATACCAGAAACATTGTCAGAGGTAAAAAGAAGGCAGCCCTGGATGACAAAGCAATCATATCTCAAAGTAAAATTGGTCTGATAGGCGTTGAGGATAAATTTAACTTATTATAGTTCCATGTTTGCATTGATTTTTTCTTAGGATTTTCTAAATTGAAAGAGATTATCTCAATTCAAATCAACAAATATTGATGGAGAACTAATGATAATTGTTACCATTCATGTAGTTCTTTAAGGTTTGCAAATTATTTTAATAATAATTGCATAATATTTAATATTTGTAAGGTTGGCTAGGAAACAATGCATAGAGCATTGTACTTGGAATCAGGAAAACTCATCTTCCTGAGTTCAAAGCTGACCTCAGACATTTCCTGGCTATAGGACCCTGGACAAGTCACTTAACTCCAATTGCCTAGCTCTTAAAATTCTTCTGCCTTGGAATCTATATTTAGTATTGATTCTAAATGAGAGGGCATGGATTGAAAAAAAAAAGAAAAGAAAGATTTTAATAGGCTAAAATGGTAGAGGAATTTGTTTCAGGAATAGAAGATAGCATGTATGAGTCTACAGGGGTACAAGAGTATAGGAATGGGGCTGGAGAAGGGTTTAGAAAAGCAACCATTTATTTAGTGTCTATTAAAGCACTGTGTTAAGTACTTTACATTTCATTCCCATAACAAACTAGGGAGGTAGGTGCTTTATTATGTCCATTTTAGAGGTGAGAAAACAGAGGCAGGCAGTTCAGTGGCTTGTCCACAAAGTGGACAGAAGTTTAGTGACTTTCCTCAGACACAAGCTGTATCTGATCACTGATCTCCATGGCACCCCTAATAGACTGGGATAGGATTTGGGAAAGAGTGAGGTTTGGATAAAATAGTGTGTGTTAGGATAGAGTACAGTGAGAAACAAGTACAGAAACGTCCCAAACACATAAAGGCTGAAACATCAGAATGATGAGTTTGAATTTTATCTTAAATAAGAGATCTCTGAAGGTTTTAGACCAAGGAGATGACAGAGACAGGTATATTCTAAGGAAAGGTAATGTTGGTAGCAGCATTAAGAATGCATTTCACAGCTATCAGATTGGCTAAAATTACAAATGTTGGAAGGGATGGGGAAAAATTGGGAAACTAATAAATTGTTGGTGGAACTGTGAACTGATCCAACCCTTTTGGAGAACATTCTGGAATTTATATACATATATATATAATACATATATAATTATATACATATATTATATACAAAGTTATAAAACTGTGTATATCTTTTGGCCCAGTGATGCAGATTGAAACATATACCATTCTTCATTTTACTTTTTCCATGAATTTTTCTCTAGTATAAGCAATCTGTTTCTTGTTTCACAAGATAATTAGAGAAATATATGATAATATATCATTATACTGATTATAATGTAGTCTTATATAATATATTAATTAGGCATAATTTATGTGTTATTTATAATACACATATGCATATAATCCAATAATATATAATGCATATGTGTATTATATATTAATATAATTTGTGTGTTATATATCATCTCATTATATGATAATATATAACAGATTAATATATGATAAATAAAATGATAATATGTTTACAATCCATGCCATATAATTTGTCTTCCTGGGGAGAGGGGAGTTGGGAGAGCTAGGAGGGTAGAGGAAAAAAGAATGAGACTTAGATTTTTGAACATTGCTAATGTGAAAATTTGTTTCTCTTGAATAAACATACTTATTGTAATTTATTACATATTTATAGTAAATCATGTATTACATTATATTATGTTATATGTAAAAAAGATAAAAATAAATGGTAACTTTAAAAAATGGATTGGATAGGAGCAGCGAAGTAGTCCAGTGGATACAGTGCCAGGTCCAGAATCCAGAGGAACTGGGTTTGGATCTGGCTTCAGATACTTCCTAGTTGGTGGCCCTGGGCAAATCATTAAACTTTTATCTGTCTCAGTGTCCTCAATTGTAAAATGGAATTAATAAGAATGGATTGGATAGGAAATGAACTATAGGGAGGGAGGGAGGACAGATAGGAGGCATGGCATTTATTACAGAGAAAGGAAACAAGGATCTCAAGCAGCATGGGAAGGAGGAGATAGAAGCAAAGTCCTTATGTCTTTCTTTTATTATAGATTAATAGCTAGCCCATTAGAAGAGAGTTCAGTTTTGTGGGATTTGATATGAAATGAACTCTGACAATGAGCTACTTGGTCTCCCTCAGGGCCATGATGCATAGCTCTATAGCCTATATTTCAGAAAATTGACTCGTCTTCATCAGAATGAAGGGAGAATTCATGGTTCATTTCTATGAGCCTTTTGAAGGGTTTGTCTTGCCTTAGAACCTTTCTAGAGTCCCACTGACTGATTTGCAACACCTTCTTTCTTGATAAGCTATAAATAAGAAAAATGGAAACCATAAAAGAGATGACTTTTGCTATTGCCTAGTAAGTTTGGTTTGCAATCATCTGTAGCTTCTCTGTTAAAAGACCTCCTCCATGAGCTCACTGCCTCTCTCAGATGTACCCAATGCAATAGGGACAAGATGCTCATGGCTTCACATCAGCTCTTTTCTAACTCTGTATCCACATATAGATTTTTGGAGTTTCATTGATTCTCTTTTCCCTAAGACACTTTTACCTAGGAGATCCATTATTCATCCTTTCACCATAAATCCATTTAGAAAGCATTCTCATTCTCTTTTTGCCTCTATTATTATGGACATTTTAGCCTACACTGAGAACAAATTAATATTGCAGGAAGCACCATGAAGCAATACAAAGAGTCATAAAGGTAAGCCTAGGTTATTAAGTCAGGACACTGTTAGTTCTCATTCTGATTCTGACACTTACTAGCCATGTGGCCATAGGAAAGTCAGAAAGTTTCTTCAATCTTTATAGGATAATGGATATAGAGATGAACTTGAAAGACCATCTAGTTCAAACCTTTCATTTTACAAATAAAGAAATTGGGGCTAAGGGATATCTAATGACTTAATCAAAGTAACATGGGTATTAATTGACAGGAGACAGGATTTAAACCTAGGTTCTCAAAATCCAGGACCAGTCTTATTTCTACTGTTTTCTGCTTATCTACATCAGTTTCCTCATTTGTAAAATGAAGATAAAACTATCTGCACTGCCTTATAGGATTATGAGGGATATTTTTAAACCTGTCAAATACTATTTGGTCTAGTATAGTATAACAGTATTTGTTGTATTGTTATTCAGTTGTTTAAAGCATGTCTAACTTTTTGTGACCCTATTTGGGTTTTCTTGGTAAAGACAGTAGATTGTTTTACCATTTCCTCCTTTTACAGATAAGAAAACTGAGGCAAATAGGGTTAAGTGACTTGCCCAGGGCCACACAGCTTGTTTCTGAAGCCAGATTTGAGCAGCAGTCTTCCTGACTCTAGGCTCAGTACTCTATTCATTGCACCACCTAGCTGCCCCATTTAAAAATATATATATAGTCACACACATTTGAAAAATAAATACATAAACAAATGAGAGAATAAGTGAATAGATAGAAAGACAGACAGAGATTAGATAGATAGATAGATAGATAGATAGATGGATGGATGGATGAATGGGTGGTTTTGGATGGATGGATAAATGTATGGATGGGTCAGTGGATGGATGGGAGGAAAGATAGATGGATAGATACATAGATAGATACATAGATTCAAAGATACATAACATAGATATATAGATGGATGGATAGAAGAATGGCTGGATGGATGGATGGGTGGATGGATAGATAGATAGGTAGATAGATGGAGAGAGAGAGAGAGAGAGATGATGGATAGACAAAGACAGAAGAATGGATGCATGCATAAGTAGATGAATGAGTGGAGAGTTAGACAGATGGAGGGATGAATAGATAATTGTTAAATGAATGGATAACAGATGAATGGATCATTAGATAGATAGATAGATAGATAGATAGATAGATAGATAGATAGATAGATAGATGAATGGATAGGTAGATAGATATAGATACATAGATAAATAGATAGATACATGATAGAAAGACATCATCATTTCTTTCCCAGACCTCAGTTCACAGATCACATAAGATCCCATAAATGGGCAGCTAAGTGATACAGTAGATAGTGTGCTGAGCTTGGAAAGAGGTAGATTTGAGTTCAAATGTGCCTCATATACTTACTAACTCCATGACCTGGGACAAGTCATTTAACCTCTCTCTCAGACTCAATTTCCTCAACTATAAAATGGTAATAATAATCCTACCTACCAGAATTGTTATAAGGATCAAATACTGTTTTTTTTTTTAGATAAGACACACAGTTCATTGCCAGGCTGTCATATAGAGACTTCCTTACTTGGTAAGACTTTCTAAAGTTAGTGCTCTGATGGCACAGCCTTTGGGAGCTCCCAGCTGGCACGTCCTCACCCCAGTGAGGCATCCCATAAGGACCTCTAAGTTCTTAATAGCACTTCCCAGAATCACTTTAGATAGTTAGTTCAGCTGGTAAGTGAACTCTACAAATGAGTCTATCATGACTGGCTTACTTCCTGAGCAAATCAATCAACTTTCCTCTATTCCAAAGCAATAACCCAGTCCAAATAAAAACCTCTGTCCACACAACTGCCAAAGTGATTTTACTACATTGAAGGTATGATGTCACACACACACACACACACACACACACACACACACTGCCTCCACTCAGTAAAATCTAGTGGCTTTCTGTTATTTTCAGGATTCAATATAAACTCCTCTGTGAAGTATTTAAATTTCAGGTTCTCCCCAATAATAACAGGGAGAAGGAAAATAAGAAAAGGGAGGGAAAAGAAGAGGAGGAGAAGTTAAGGAAGAAGAAGAAGAGGAAGAAGAAGAAAAGAAGGAGAAAGAGCAAGAGAAGGAAGAGAAGGATTCTATTTTCTGCTGTTCTCCACACACACTATAAACTAGCCATACTGGTTTATTGTTGCTCACACTCAGCACTCCATCTCAGATCTCTGTGTCTTAGTACTGGTTGTCTCCAATGCCTGGAATGCACTCCCTTCCCATCTTGGAATCTCTGGTTTCCTTTAAGACTCATCTCAAAGTCTCCTTCCTCTATGAGGGAGACCTTTTCTCATTCCCCATACACATATCTCCTAGCCTCTTCCCCCCCATCCCTGACTCCCCTCCATTACTTAATAACTGCTTTCTTTGGGTTTTTGTGTCTGCATCTGTGTATGTATCTTGTGTATATGAGTCTTCTTCCCTAACAGAATATATGCCCTTGGAGGCCAGAGACTAATTTACTTTTGTCTTCATCTCCAGAGTCCAGAACAAATATGAGATACTCAATAATGGATTAATTTCTCTGCCAAAAAAGGGTAGCCAGATTGTTAGAAAATTATCACTACTCACTCTCAAAATGACAAATATCCTATAAGTTAGAACCATTAGCAGCAACATCCTTATAAATAAAGGAGTTTTATTATTACTAATGATAATAAAGCTTTATAGTTATTTGAGAATGTTACCTCAACAAGGAACATGAGGCAGGTGATCTTGGGAGCAGAAAGGTCACTGCCACAACCTTGGATCAGGGTACCAGCCTCTCTCTCACTCTGAATCAGCCTATAGAAAGACTAGTTAAAAAGGTTAGTTAAAAGTTATAGAAAGACTAGTTGAAGAGGTTAGCCTTTGCAGCAGAAACTGGTTTGAAATCATTACACTCATTGCACATTTTCTTTTCAACCCAATCTCCCCTACTACTCAACTGTGGACCCAGTTCATCCATGACACTTGACTCGAGGAATATAAATATTGATGTACTAACTCAAAAGAGTTCCATAGGCTGTGAGTTTTTCTCTTGCCCTTTCCCCACCTCCTTCCACACAGATTATATAACTGGTTATATCAATTTCTTTCTCTTTATTATAAATTTCATGAAGAAAATTTTCATGAAAACTTAGATTTTGGAGGCATCTAATCTAATCCTACCCATAATTCTATCACTTCCTCCACTTCTCTCCTGTGACAGACCTCCAAACATGAAGGAACTTCTAATTCTCAAAACTGCTCACTCCTCTTTTGAACAACTAATTATCAGGAAATATTTTTCCTAATAAATTGAAATCTGCAAATTACTCCATGACTCCTAATCCTGCCCTCTGGGACCAAACAAAACAAGTCAAATTCAGCTTCTGTGCACCACTCCTTCCAATGTTTAGAAAGTCACCATATATGTTATATACATATAATAGAAACCTATTCCCCAGAACATGGGAAGGGATCATGCCATAATCCCACTGTATTGAGCCATTAGTAAGACCACATCTGGACTATTGTGATTCTGGGTGACATTTTAGGAAGAGGTAGTAAGCTGAAGTAGTTGACTAATGAACTTAAAGACAATACAATCTCACACATTTCCTAGCTATGCAAGTCTTGGCAAGCCTCAGTTTCTTCATCTATAAAATGGAAATAATAATAATAATAATAGCACCTATTTTATAAGGATATTATAAGGACTATATAAGATGATCTGTGCTTGGAAATCAGAAAGCACCATTATCACTAAATTGTTAATGCTGTTTTCTTCCTCTTCAGATTTTTCTTAGTTGTGTGACTCTAGGAAAATCACTTAACCTCTCTCAGCCTCAATTTCCTCATCTACAAAATGGGAATACTAATTCTATCTACCCAGCATTATTACAAGGATCAAATGCTGATCTTCAGATGAAAGACTCACAATCCATTGCCAGATCCTAATTTGGAGATTTCCTTCATTGGTAACACCTTCTAAAGCTTGTGCTTTGATGGCACAGCCTTCAGGACCCCTGCCCCAGCCATCTTCACACCCCAAAGAGGCACCCCATAAGAATCTCCAAGTTCTTAATAAGAATTGCCAGAATCACTTCAGAGGGATGGTTCAGCTGGTAAGCGAACTCTATAAATAAGACAAGAATGGCTGGCTTACTTTCTGAGTGGATAAATCAGCTTGCTTCTTCTCCTCTTCCTCTCGCTCCCCTTCTTCCTCCACCTCCTCCTCTCTTTCCTCCTCCTCCTCTCTAGATACCTCATCTTTTCTTCTCTAGGGGAAATGGATCTGGTTCCTTCATCATTTCCCAAATGGTACGCTCAAGTCTTCTTTTTATCCTGGCTACATTCCATGGGATATAGACTTCAGTCGTCAAAATTATTTCTAAAATATGTCACATGGAACCACAATACTCCAAATGTTGTCTGAGTAAGGCTGAATACAGTGGGACCAGTGACATAACCACTTCCCAGGGTCTGGGTGCTAGGCTTCTATTACTGTAGCTTAAGATTGCATTAGATTTATGGGAAGGTGGTCTATATCACTCTACAAAATCTTGGACAGATAGTACAGATGGGGGGGGGGGGGGAGCCTGTTTTAACAAACCATGAGGCTGTCTCCAGGCTTGGGTATTTCTGCTATAAATTTTCTAATCTGATGATCCCGCATATTTAGCCTTAATCATGTATCTAACATCAAAGCTTCAATATGGAATGAATGATCAAACATTATTATCTTTTAAGAAAAAGGCATCTTCAGCAAGCACCCACCTGCATCAGGCAGACCTGCCTGCTTTTGTTTTTTAGAAAAGTTTCCCTGTCTGGAAAGATGCCATTACTTTGTTTCTGTAGTATATTAACACACAATCATTTCTCACACCGTCACATTAATATCTTGAACAAAAAAAGAAGTCTGAAAGTAAATTGCAACTTGAAGTTTTGGAAAGCACTGAGGAATTAATATGTATGCGAATCAATATATATGCCTCTGTGAGTGTGTGTGAGGATCTATATATGTGTCTCATATAAATATATATGTGTGATATGCTTTGCACTTTTTATTTGTACACATACAGACTTGTACACATGTGCATATATAATGTGTGAATATATCTTTCTACACCGGGGTGGCTAGATGACACAATGGATAGATTTTGGGACCTGGAGTCAAGAAGACTCAACCTTCTGAGTTCAAACTTAGACTTAGACACTTAGACACTTTCTAGCTGTGTGGTCCTGGGCAAGTCATTTTATCCTGTTTGCCTCAGTTTTCTCATCTATAAAATGAGATGGAAAAGGAAATGGCAAAACATTTCAGCATTTTTGGCAAGAAAATTACAAATGGGGATATGAAGAGTCAGACATGACTCA
The DNA here is from genome assembly GCF_027887165.1 of Monodelphis domestica. Taxonomy (NCBI): domain Eukaryota; kingdom Metazoa; phylum Chordata; class Mammalia; order Didelphimorphia; family Didelphidae; genus Monodelphis; species Monodelphis domestica. The sequence goes on from NC_077231.1 coordinate 75,379,119, forward strand.
TAATGACTGAACAACACTTGTGTATTGTAAAGTGTATAGACTTCTCCCCAAAGGATTTAAACCCTAGTAATATACACTGACTCAACTTAATGTAGGGTCAAACCAATAGAAGATCTTTAAAATATAATTTTAATTCATAAAACTGAGAGCAATAATGGCCACTCTTTACGAATCCTCAAACTCTTCCATCAGATTCCTTTGTTTCTTTCTTTAGTGCTCTAAGTATTGCTTCAGTTCAAGATTAAAGATACACAATTTTAAACATTTATCTTCTTGCTTCTCAGACATGAAACATTCATTTTTACTCAAGATGGGGAAAATAACATTAAAGAAATTCAACTAAAGATATCCGTTTTAAAAAAGAAAAAAATATTTTTTTAAAGCCTGAACTGAAATTAGAGAAAAGAGAGGATTATGGGATAGAGAGAGGATTATAGGAAGGGTGGAGTTGAAGGACGACTACTATGAAATGGTGTTAACAGATTATCCAAGATCCCAAGCATGAGAGAATTGCATATGGAGGAAATTTTATATGGGACCTTTATGGTCTCTTCCAGTTTTAAATTTATGATCTATGATGGGATGAAACTATGGTTAGGGGTCGAATGATGGGCAGCGGGGAGTAGAATGGGACTTGTGTCTAGGCTAATGTGTCTGACAGAAGGAGGAAGTTAGGAGATGAGCTGGAGAATTTGGTTAACCAAAGAAGAAGGAGACCATCAATTGATCAGTCAGAAAGAACTATAATGAAGGAGCTTTGACTTTCATTTTGAAATTGTGATGGGACCCTTATTTCATATCTTAGTTTTTCATTTTCATACCCTGGTTTTTTCATTTCATTGAGGCTGTGAAAACACAAAGCTGCCATTCCTGTTTCTGATGCCCATTGACAGGGTTGACTTTGAACCTCTCTAATCCCATGCTTATTGTTTTGCTCAGAAACAGGCTTAGAGAAAAGCAGCTCATAAATCAAGTGGTGGTTTTGCTTTCAGCCCATTAGTTATTTGTGAGATGTTTTGTTCCTCACCACATCTCAGGGGGAAAAAACAAACAAACAATCCTTCTTTATATAGCATTGCTCCATCAAGGACAATAATCATGAATAATCAACAGTTTGCCTAGGCAATGAAGAGAATGACTCATCAGCCCCTCTGTTCTAATTAGCTAAAAATGCGAAAGGACTAAGGTGTGTTCCCAAAGTTCTGGATTGTCCAATTTGTTAGAGTTTCCATGTGAACGATACAAGGCTTTGAGTAGAAATCGATTCCCTATCTCTGGAATGGTTAATCCTGACCTGTCTAAGACCTGAGAATTTCACAGGCTAATGGAGCATGCTCTCCATAATTGCCTTCAGAAGCATGGAAAGCAGTACACAGTAGCAATCAGCTTCAATTCTGTACCAGGTACTGCGGCCATCCTAATAACAGTGATTGGGGTCCTCGAGCCTGTATCACCTCATGCTGTGTTAAAATCTAATTAATCCTAATATGTATCATCAACATGACTCTACTTGGAATTATAGGAGAGACATTAAAGGCCACCAAGTGAATCCCCTCATTCTACAAGTAAGGAAACTGAGGCACAGAAAGGTCAAAAAGTTTGCCCAGGATCACATGGCTAAAAGTGTCTAAGGTAATATATGAATCTAAGTCTTCTTAAAGTAAGGTCTTTTTTTTTTTTAACTCTTACCTTGTGTCTTGGAATTGGAATTGCAATTAGAATATCAATTTCCAAGGCAAAAGAGCAATAAGGGCTAGACAACTGGGGTTAAGTGACTTGCTTTTGGTCACAAAGCTAGGAAATATCTGAAACCAAATTTGAATTCAGGTCTCTATCCATTGTGTTATCTAGCTGCCCCTAAATCTACTTCTAAAATATTTAAAGATAATATTATTAAATAAATATTATATTTATTTATATATTATTTATTAATAAAAATTTTAATTTAAATAAAATTATTTTACTAAGCATCATTAAGTACCCATATATTGTATATTATTTATTAATAAAATATATGGATTTTTAAAATTAAATAATTTTTTTAAACCCTTACCTTCCATCTTAGAATCAATACTGTGTATCAGTTCTAAGGCAGAAGAGTGACAAAAGCTAGGCAAAGGGGGTCAAGTGACTTGCCCAGGGTCATACAGCTAGGAAGTGTCTGAGGCCAGATTTGAAGTCAGGACCTCCCATCTCTGGACCTTGCTTTCAATCCACTGAGCCACCCAACTTCCCCCTAAATAAAATTATTTTTAATAAGTAGTGTTAAGCACCTATTATGTGACAACCACCATGGTAAGCATTTTACAAATATTATGTCATTTGGTCCTCACATCAACCTTAGGAGATAGTTGCTATTATTATTTTCCCATTTTACAGATGAGGAATCTGAGTCAGGCAGAGGTTAAGTGGCTTGCCCAGAGTCACCTAGCTAGTAAGTATCTGATGCTAAATTTGAAATCAGATCTTCCTGACTCCAGATATAATTCTCTGTCCACAGTTCCACTTATGGATGCCTCACTACCCATTACACCATACTGACTCTAGATTAATACTTCATATGGTACCTCCTACTGAAACTCTCACCTTCTTCAGATTACTCTATATGTATAAGTAAGAGGTGGAGGGACAATATTCTGGACCTGGAGTTGGGAAGTATTGAGTTCAAATCCTGCTTCAGATTATATGACCCAAGGCAAGTCTCTTACCTTTTTTTCAGTCTCACTTTCCTCCTTTGCAAAATGGGGATAATAAAAGTATCTACCTCACAGCATTGTTACAAAGATCCAACCAGATGCTGAATACAAAGTAATTAAGAAACCTTTAATCACTAGGCAAATGTTATTTTTATTTGTTTTTATTAATTAATTAAATTTTATTTTTAGACTAATCTCAATTTAATTAACTTAATTAAAATTAAGTTTTAGTTAATTAATTTAAAAGAATTTATTATTATAGATAAAGCTATTTATTCTTACTATTATCCCCTAATAGGATATCCCCTCCCCATAGAAAGCTCCTTGAGGCCAAGGACTGTTATATTTTTTTCTATGTGTTACTGATGTGTTACAGAGTGCTTGGCATTTTTTTGTTTGGTTGGTTGTTTATGTTAAATGTATTAAATAAAAATGTATTCAGTGGATTAGCTCCTTCTCCAAAGACTCCTTTTTAAAGCCACATCTGGTGCTATTCTCTTGCACTGAAGGGCAGACGGGTCCAGGGATTGTACTTTCTGTGGTGTAGGGCTGAAGATAAACTGTGTGTGAGTCAATAAATGAATCAGTCCCCATCCCAGTTTATTGATCTCTGGATCATTTATCTCCTCACTCCAGAGAAAGTGAAATGGTAATTAGGTTATCATGTAGCACAGGCTGGCAGAGATTCTCCAGCAGGGATTTAGATTTCAGAGGGGCTAACTGATATGGGATCTGAGGCAGGGTCAAGCCCACAGAGGATGCATCATGTCCCCCCTCCCCACAGACCTAGCCCTGCCCCCATTCCAGGCTCATGGCATGGGACTCCACAGAGGAAACTGTCTGACTGGAACAGACATCAGGAATGAATGGCTCTCTGCATTGTAGTTCAATCCATCTCATTTCAGACTAGTGAGCCCTAAGCAAAGGAAGATTTCCTGGTTTGACTAATAGAATGGTAATCCTCTACGTTATCCATAACTGAATGAGGCATTTAGGAGCAGATACCAGGCATGCTAAGTGTGACTGGTGTGGGCTGATTAGATACATCATTTGAGTCTCACAATGATCCTGTGATGTACTATTATTTCCATTTTACAGATCAAAAAACTGAGGTGCTCAGCAAGGTTAAGTGATTTTTCTATGGTCACATAGTCTATAAACACCAAACACAAGATTTGAACTCACATTTCAACTGACTCCAAGTCTTTTTTTTTTCTTTTTACTTCAAGAAAAAAAATTGGTAGGTGCGAGATAAGCACTGAATTACCACCTAAAATTACTTTAATTAAATTTTAACAGATAGAAATGAACTTTTCAATATGATATTAACATTTCTTACTAAAACAGCTATTTGTGTACAGTCATACTTGTTGGAATAAAAATGAAGGTTTAGCCTAGTATTATACTCTCTATGGACCCAAGATCAGGACAAGAGACTGTTTTACTATATAAGGGTTAAAATTAATGACTGGATAATAATAATTATATGAGATTATGTGGTTGCCAATATTTATTATATCTTGAGTCAGAAATTTATTTACAAATATTTACAAAATGAAGAGGAAACAATAAAGTAGAGAAATGTGAAGAGGTTAAAGAGGTTATCTATCCTATCAACCTAAACTGGTCTGCTTAATTCAGGCAGTGGTTAATTGGTTCTCAACCAGGAAGGCTGGCAATAAGTAACCACACAGCCTCCTCCAAGATGGAAGCTAGTCTCTTCAGAAACAAGAAAGGAGTCAGCTTTTCACTCACCCAACTAAGCATTCCAGGAGTCAGAGTCCAAGTAGAAGTCAAGCTCCAAGCCCAAGATCCAAGTCAGAGTCTCCAGCAAAGCTCCCTCGAAGACTTTCTCTACCAGAAGACTATCTCCAGAAGACAATCCCTTCAGACTATCTTCTCAAAAACAATCTCCTCTGAAGGAGTTCAGGGCTTTCTTTTATGGTGACTTCTTGTCCTTCCCCTCTTCACAGAGGCCAACCACAGTTTCCAAATTGTCTGTCCAGAGGACAGTGTCTGTGGGATTGACTTCTCACCTTCTGAAGGTTAAGTTCTCACCAAAAAGGTTCACTGATTCCTGATTGATTGAATTTCTAAGAGTGTGAATTTTCTAAGTACCTTGCTAGCTTCTCACCTAGTAATCAGTAGGATGTTTAATCTTTTGTTGACTCAATTTAAAAGTAGACAAAGGAGAGTTAATCCTGTATTCAGTCTAGTGAGGCACTAAGTCTTAAGTTAACTTAACTTAAGTTAGTGTTAACTCAAGATAGACAATAGAGTAAAGAATTCTCTTTCACAACTATTGGCCACAGACAGGTATCCTGGGGGCATTCTTGTATTTTGATATTAAAAACTTAATAACATAATAATTCTTTTTTTTAATTTAATTTAATTTTTTTAATTTATTAGTTTATTTATTTAGAATATTTTCCCACAATTACATGATTCATATTCTTTCCTCCCCTCTTGTCTCTCCCCTCCCTGAGCTGATGAGCAATTCCACTGGATTATACATGTATCTGAATACTTCTTAATATATATGTTGAAGCATGCTGGTAGGGTGGCCATGAGGGACAACAACACTTTGAAAGACAAATTTTCATAACAAGGGCAAGACAATTCTGCTAGGTATACATTTGCAAAAGGGGATGAGCTGGGCAGCCAGGTGGCATTGTGACTAGATCTCCAGGTCTGGAGTCAGGTAGACATCTTCAAATTTGACCTCAGACACTTGCTGTCTATGTGACTTTGAGCAAGTCATTTAACCATGTTTTCCCAAAACAGGAAAAAAAAAAAAGATGAGTCATTGTGTCTCAACTCCTCTCTAAGTATTCTAATTGGTTTACACATCAAAGGTAGAGATGGTCAGTGAGCATACTTTACATACTCATTAAGAAGAGATGAGATTAGTACTAAGGAATATCCTGTCCTACAGGACCACCCTCCCCTGGTTTCTTCCCTGTAGGCTGGCTATGCAGGTAGTCAAAGTCAAGCAAAGAAGGCTAAAAACATGGCGCCACTTAAGAATGATTCTATAATAGTGACTGATTTTAAACAATGAATTAAGTGAACTATCCATGGTTCCATGATGCCATTATATGTTAAAAGCAAAACTCAGACTCACTGCTACAGTAGTGCCTTTTACATGGAAGGCATTTAATAAAATGTTGCTTTTCAACTTTTCTTACATGCAATTTGGAATTGTTCAAGAAAAATTTCTAAGTTTTTCATTCCTTTTGACCCAGAGATTTCACTTTTAGCACTATATTACTGAAAGAAAGAGACAGACAGATAGACAGAGACAGAGAGACAGAGAGAGATGCATAGCTACATAGAGAGTTAGATATATTCCTATATACATACACAATTAAATTTGAAAATATCCACTGGTGCAAAGCTATAAACAGACTTTATACCCAATAATTAGTGAATGGCTTAGCAACTGTGGTGAATAAATAAAATAGAGTATTGTTGAGACATAAAGAAAGATTAATAGGAATCTATCTGCCGAGACAAACATAGGAACTATATGAACACAACTACAAAACACTTTCCACACAGTTAAAACTAGATCTAAACAATTGGAAAAACATTGATTGCTCATGGGTGGGATGAGCTAACATAATAAAAATTACAATCCTACCCAAATTAACTTACTTATTCAGTGCCATACCCATTGAACTACCAAAAAACTTCTTTACTGAATTAGAAAAAAACCATAACTAAGTTCATTTGGAAGAATAAAAGATCAAGGATATACAGGGAAATCATGAAAAAGAATGCAAAGGAAAGGGGCCTTGCAGTCCCAGATCTCAAACTATACTATAAAGCAGTGGTTATCAAAACAATTTGGTACTGGCTAAGAGACAGAAAGGAGGATCAGTGGAATAGACTGGGGGCAGGCAACCTCAGCAAGACAGTATACAATAAATGTAAATATCCCAGCTTTTGGGACAAAAATCCACTATTTCATAAAAACTGCTGGGAAAATTGGAAGACAGTGTGGGAGAGATTATGTTTGGATCAACACCCTACACCAAGATAAATTCAGAATGGGTGAATGGCTTGAACATAAAGAAGGAAACTATAAGTAAATTTGGTGAACACAGAATAGTATACATGTCAGACCTTTGGGAAGGGAAAGATTTTAAAACCAAGCAAGACTTAGAAAGAGTCACAAAATGTAAAATAAATTATTTTGACTACATGAAATTGTAAGCCTTAAAATTTCTTAGACTTATGAATGTTGGAAATTTCCCCATTGGGAAATCTCATACTAGAAAAAATTTCCTACTGATAGTAAGAACTCTATTGGAATGTGAAACCCCTTGGCATGGGAGGATCCTTCTCCTCCCTACTTAAGACTACTTTAGGACAGAAACCTTTTGCTAAACAATGGAAAGGGCTTTGACCTATGCTTAAGCATAGAACAGGAAGTTCTTTGAGTCATGATTGATTTTAGAATTGATACAATAGAGATACTTGGAATGACAGAACCAGGTCTTGGAAAATACAATCTGCACCCTACTTAGAGTAACAGGATTTAGGAAGGGCTGCAGCAAGATCAAGATTTAATTATTTGAGAATATGACCTTCAACAGACATGTGCAAAGCCACAGACCTCTGGGAGGTCCTGGGTTAAACTAGAGCCACCATTGGCACAGGGAAGACATGGACAGTGATTGGTAGATGTGAGAACTGAGGGGAGGGAACTTGGATGGTTGTCCTTAAAGATAGCGGGGTCTGAGGAGAGAGGAGGGGAGTTCCGGAGGAGGTTTTGCTCTGAGTGAGGTGGCTCTGAAGGAGGACTGAGGAGGTTGCTCTGTGGGAGGACCAGGAGAGAAGGATGACTCTGAAGGAGGAGAATTCTCTGGAAACATTTCTTGAAAGGAGGCTCTCTTGAAGGTGGAGCCTGAGGTTGGCATGAGAAGGCTTACCTAGAGAGATCTTGGGTGAGTGATAAAACCAACTGACTGATTTATTCATTCTTATTCCTTTCTTACTTTCTCTCTTTTTCTATTGATTAATCAGTGTATTATAAATTAAATTTCTCTATAAAACCCAGTTGGCTTGGGCATATTCATAAATTGGGAATATATTCCCTGGCGACCATCTTATATTTATATAAAACCAAGACTCAGAGGTCATAATTGTTATATATTTCCCTTGCTCCCAAAACATTTTAATTATCACAGTTTATGGTTCCCACTTTCTTATCTACAACTATTTAACGCTCAAAACTATTTTAAATCTAACAAAATTAAAAAGGTTTTGTACAAACAAAACCAATGTAACTAAAATCAGAAGGGAAGCAACAAATTGGGAAACAATCTTCATAAAAACCTCTGACAAAGATTTAATTACTCAAATTTACAAAGAGCTAAATCAACTGTACAAAAAATCAAGCCATTCTCCAATTGATAAATGGGCAAGGGACGTGAGCAGGCAGTTCTCAGCCAAAGAAATCAAAACTATTAATAAGCACATGAAAAAGTGTTCTACATCTCTTATAATCAGAGAGATGCAAATCAAAACAACTCTGAGGTATCACCTCACACCTAGCAGATTGGCTAACATGACAGCAAAGGAAAGTAATGAATGTTGGAGGGGATGTGGCAAAGTGGGGACATTAATTCATTGCTAGTGGAGTTGTGAATTGATCCAACCATTCTGGAAGGCAATTTGGAACTATGCCCAAAGGGTGATAAAAGACTGCCTGCCCTTTGATCCAGCCATAACACTGCCGGGCTTGTACCCCAAAGAGATAATAAGGAAAAAGACTTGTACAAGAATATTCATAGCTGCGCTCTTTGTGGTGGCAAAAAATTGGAAAATGAGGGGATGCCCATCAATTGGGGAATGGCTGAACAAATTGTGGTATCTGTTGGTGATGGAATACTATTGTGCTAAAAGGAATAATGAACTGGAGGAATTCCATGGGGACTGGAATGACCTCCAGGAATTGATGCAGAGAGAAAGAAGCAGAACCAGGAGAACATTGTACACAGAGACTGATACACTGCGGTACAATCGAAGGTGATGGACTTCTCCATTAGTGGCAATGCAGTGTCCCTGAACAATCTGCAGGGATCTAAAAAACACTATCCACAAGCAGAGAAGTAAAAACACCAAGGAAAAGCAACTTCTTGACTACAGGGGTGGAGGGGATATGACTGAGGAGAGACTCTAAATGAACACTCTAATGCAAATACCAACAACATGGAAATGGCTTCGAATCAAGGACACATGTGATACCCAGTGGAATTGTGTGCTGACTATGGGAGAAGTGGTGGGAGGGGGGCGGGGGGAGGAAAAGATGATGATCTTTGTTTCCAATGAATAACATTTGGAAATGTCCAAATAAAATAATGTTTAAAAAAAAAGAAAGATTAATCAGAGAAATTCAGAGAAATATCAAAATACTGTATGAACTGAAATAGGGCAAAAGAAGCAAAGCCAGATGAAACACATACAAAAGGACTATACTACTGTGAATTCAGTCAAAGCAATTGCTGCCTCTCCTTGGTCCAGACACTGCTGCCAAAGAGCCACTTACATCTTATCCCCAATTCTATTTACTCTGGAGATTGATAGGATGGAGTCACCATCCTCAGGGAGAGTAATGAATTAGAAACTGTGTATAAGCAGTTTAGCCAAATAAGAATAAACTCCCAATCCAGAGTCATAAGCTTGCTAGGTGCTCACATCAACCCTTAGCTCAGAAGGGCTTGAAAATCCATCATTCTCAAGAGCTGTAAGTAAATATGGAAAATGCTTAGGCAATTTCTCTCACCTTAGGGTTAAAGAAATATAGCCATGTGTGAAATTCCACACCAGATTAAAGCCATAATCTCCATTCTTCTCTCAAAGCTAAGGCCAACAAGTAATAAAATCCCTCTCTCTCCTCTACCAAAATAGCCTGGGCTGCTAGAAAATAGGAAAAGCAAAGAGAAATAATTCATATATTTGAATGGGGATGGGAGGAGGTAATTATTCTCTGCCTTAATGGTAACAATTGACAGTCTCTTCACCCCACCGGAACCCCCTCTAGAGAAACCTTCAAAAGCTAAGTTTATATGTTGCCTACATCTTCCCACTGAACTAAATTTCATCAATCAGTTGACATGGTTTGGAAGGACAGAATGGAGAGAAGAGAATTGGGTTGGATAATATAGAATAGAATTAGATAATACAGGATTGAGTAGGATAGGGCAGGGTAGAGAGCAGAGTATGGTAGGATAGGATAGGATAGGATAGGATAGGATAGGATAGGATAGGATAGGATAGGATAGGATAGGATAGGATAAGATAGGATAGGATAGGATAGGATAGGATAGGATAGGATAGGATAGGATAGGATAGGATAGGATAGGATAGGATAAGATAGGATAGGATAGGATAGGATAGGATAGGATAGGATAGGATAGGATAGGATAGGATAGAATAAGACGGTATGGGATGGGATAGGATGGGATAAGATGGGATGGGATGGGATGGGATGGTAGAGGAGAGGAGATGAAAGAAGAGGAGAGGAGGGGAGGAGAAAGGAGGGGAGAGGACGGGAGGGGATAGGATAGGATGGGATGGGATGGGATGGGATGGGATGGGATGGGATGGGAGAGGAGAGGAGATGAAAGAAGAGGAGAGGAGGGGAGAGTAAATGAGGGGAGGAGAGGGGAGGGGATAGGATAGGATAGGATAGGATAGGATAGGATAGGATAGGATAGGATAGGATAGGATAGGATAGGGTGGGATAGGATGGGATAGGATGGGATGGGATAACATAGGATAGGAAAGCATAGCATAGGACAGGACAGGACAGGATAGAATAGAGTAGGTAGGATAGGTTAGGATGGGATGGGATAGGATAGGGTAGGGTAGGATAGGATGGGATAGGATAGGATAGGATAGGATAGGATAGGATAGGATAGGATAGGATAGGATAGGATAGGATGGGATGGGATGGAATAGAATTGGATAGAATGATTTGAATTAGATTAGATTAGATTAAAATTTGTTGCAATATGATTGAATTGAAAAAGATAGAAGTTGAAGAGCAAAAGATTTCTGTTTTGTTTTATCCTTTGATACTGGCATCAAGAATTCAATTACTAGTGGAATTGCTTTCCCATAAGTTTTCAAACATGAACTTTAGCCCTTTGGAATATACCAGCTAATAAGTTTCTGAGGCAGCATATGTCCTCAAGTTTTCCTTATTCCATGTCCTGCTCTTTATATCCTATATTGCCTAGTTGTTTCAAGAAACAGATACTATGAACTTTGAAGTCAATTGGGAAAAAAATCTTTTTTAAGTTTGTCATCCCTTTCACAGAAAAGTTAAAAAAAAAAGGATTTGCCTTTGTTGTAGGCACAAATTTCAAGCTGTCTAGATAGGAGTAGTGATTTAGTTATACATCAAATGTCAAAAGTATGATCCTAGCTCATTCAAGCTAGAGAAGAAATTGATAACTAAAGAGAATGCTATGAAAAACAAGCTGTTCTTTAAGACCCTGACCTGAGACTCTATGGAAACATTCTTGGGTAGTGTAATAAAAAGAAATCTGGACCTAGAGTCAGGATGATCTGTGTTTAAATTTTACTTCAGATTTTTAGTTAACTGTGTAACTGCTGGCAAGTCACTTAACCAGTTCCTATTTTGTTAAAGGGACAATTGGGTGGCAGAGTGGATAAAGCATTGGATTTGGAATCAGTAAGACTCATCTTCCTGAGTTCAAATCTAGCCTTAGACATTTACTGGCTGTGTGACTCTAGACAAGTCAATTAACCTTGTCTATATCAGTTTCCCCATCTGTAAAATGGTCTGAAGAAGAAAATGGCAAATCACTCCAGGATCTTTGCCCAGAAAACCTCAAAATGGGATCACAAAGAGTCAGACATGATTGAAACAACTGGTTATCAACAATATTTAGTTAAAGAGTAATAAAATAAGATAGCAATGGGGAAAGTGCTATAGAGAACATTAAAGTTCTGGAATGAAATCATAGCTCTTCCATTTAGTAGCTATATAGCCTTGGTCAAGTCAACTCCTCTTTCCTGGATTTCCAGTTCCTCATCTGTCAAATGAAAAGTTTGGTCTTGTTCTCTAAGGTCCCTTTCATTTCTAAGCCAATGAATGATCTAATAAACTCAATTTCTAAAGCTCTTATTTTTTTTTAACAATTTGCAGCTGTATTAATTTGACAGCCTCAGAAGCATTGATTTAATTGCATATGCTTCCTGAAAAGCGAAGAGAGATAAAGAATGTGCTTAAGGCAAAAAATCCTGGATAAATATAATATAGCTTTTCATTCACTGGGGCTACATGCTTTGCATAAAAGAGAGCTAGTCGATACAGCACAAAACAGGGTTTTTAGACAAAGCCAAGTGGTAGGCTATCCACTGACACCTATAAAACCAACCAACCAGGACTTTGTGTTTCATAAGGAAAATGCAATGCAAAGAGAACTCAACCTGGACAGGTTCAGACAATTCCAAAGAAAATTCATTTTGATTTTAGTCCTTGAGCAAGAAAATTTTTTTCAAGGCTTCATGAACATTTATAACATTTGTGTAGAACATACTGAATAACCTGGAATTTAATAGAGATAAATGCAAAGTTTTTCCCTGGAGTTCAGAAAAATCAACTATGATTTATATATCTAGAATATGTTTTCGGGTCTGTGCTACATCCTGGAGGAAATACAAAGTTTGAATAAGTCATAGGCATTAACCTTTGGGATCTACAATTTACGGAAAACAAGACATTTATATGGGTCATTCAAACTCATAAAATCACATGATAAAAGGGAATTAGAGGTTTATAATAATATTTCATTTGGTGATCAGGGCAAAAAGGAGAAGGACTTACATAGTCTAAAATATGTTAGTGTTTCTTTGTAGTGGCAAAAAACTGGAAGTTGAGAGGATGCTCCTCAATTGGGGGCTGGCTAAACAAATTGTGGCATATGATTTTGATGAAATATTATCATGCCCCAAGAAATGAAAATGATGAGCAGGTTAACTATAAGAAACATGGAAAGACATGTGAGATTCTGAAAAATAAAACAAGAACCAAAAACCCATTATATACAGAAACAGAACTACTGTTTGAAGAATGACTTGTACATGTCCACCTCCAAAGAAAGAACTGATAGACATGAGCAAGTCATTGGTTAATATATTACATTATTAATTATATTATTCTAATAATAAGAACAACATTATCAACATATTCATATTTTGTCAAATGATACCTTCTCTAGTTTGGGAAGGGGATGGAGTGAGGGAATTACCTGGGAATTTTAATGCTCACAAACAAATGAATAACTTAATCTCATTTGACCCTAACCACAACCCTGGAGGTAGGTACTATTATGATCACCATTTTATAAGTGAAGAAACTGAGATAAATAAGGTTAAGTGACTTGATAAGCAGAAGGTCTTCTGCCAGCCCCTCACACCCATATCTCTTAGCAGAAAGTATGATGAATAACTGTAACCCTCAAAATGTCAACTACTGGAGTGATAAAGCACCACATTGTAAATGCTCTCTGCTAATCAGTCTAGCAATGTTCATAAAAATTCATCAGCAGTTTGCCATGAAAATGTTTAAATCTTTGGCCACAAAAACTAAGAAAACAAATTTGCTAGATCACAGAAATGCTGGGTGATATATGTTCATGAGAGGATACCCCCAAAGATGAAAATAACAGATCTTAAAAGTATTAATTATGTGTGTGAAAATACAGAAAATTTATGGCTAGAAAGGAGTTTAAAGCTCATGTATTCTTACTACCTCATTTGACAGATAAGGAAACTAAGGTGATAAAGTGATCTTGTTCAACATCATATGGTAGTAGCATAGGGAGGGCTAGTTTGATATGACAGAATGTTGGATTTTGAGGTATAGAACATGGGTTCAAATCTAGTTCTACATGACTTATATGACCATGGACAAGTCATTTAAACTGATTGGCCTTTGTTTCCTTATCTGTAAATTGGAAGAGTTAGGATAGATGGAATCTCAAGTTGTTTCTATTTCTAAATCTATGATCCTAGGACTAGAAATGGGCTCTCGTGGCCCTTGGTCCATGTGCTTTCCAATCAATCATGGCGCCTCTAGATCATGGGCACAAACTTTGGAATTTTCTTCTTGAAACACAATCAGTCAATAAGCAGTTATTAAGTGTTTATAAAGAGCTAGGAATATAAGGAAAAGGAGAAAGAATAAAACTCAGTGCCTGTCTCCAAGGAGCTCACATTCTAATGAGAAAACATAAACAAATGACTATGGAAATGTAGTCATGACTTGATCAGACTTGAATTTTAAGAAGATCACTTTGAAAGGAAGATGAGAAAGACTAACCAACAGGCTCTGGTGATAGTTCAAGGACAAGCTGAGCAAGGATGATACCAGAATGGCAGCTATGTGAATGGTGAGAAGGAACCCAGACAAAAGAACTAATAATAATAAATGATGTGATGGTATAATGGAAAAGATTTGATAACTGATTGGATATGTGTAGCAACTTGGAAGTCAGTGGGAGATAGGAATAGATAGGGGATGACCCTGAAGTTATGAGTCTTTGAGTCTAGGTGATTGGGAAGATGATGTACTCATTAGCAGCAATGGAGCTAGGTGGCTCAGTGGATTGATAGCTGGACTCAGAGATAGGGAGGTCTTGGATTCAAATATGACTTCAGACACTTCCTAGTTATGTGACTCTAGGCAAATTATTTAACCCCAATTGTCTGGCTTTTACCACTCTACTGCCTGAGATCTGATATTTAGTATCCATTCTAAGACAGAAGGCAACGGTTAAAAAAAAAATAGTAATAGGAAAATTTGGAAGAAGTAAGGGTTTGGAGAAAAAGATAATGAGTAACTGATTTGGTCCTTTTAAAAATTAAAACATTTTATTTTGACACAATAAACACTTGCCAGCAAATAGCCAAATACATTACAAAGAACATTCTTGGAAATACAATTGATCATTTGTTAATTGAATGAAACAATGTGCTTTTATTAATATCAGCATCATTAATTTTTTTTAATTCTGAATTTAACAAACAGAAAAAAACAGAATATCTATATACAAATCATAGCAAAAGATTGTGTAGGAAATCACAAATATCTTTTATCTATCATTTGGTTTTCAAAAAGTTTTTAATAAATTCAGCTCATTACTTTCAAAACTGTCCTAATAATCTGTGCTTCCTTTTGAACCTTTTTTTTATTCCTCAGTATCCTTTTTTTTCATTTTTTTTTAAACTTTACCTTCTATCTTAGAACCAGTACATAATATTGGTTCTAAGACAGAATAGTGACAAGGAATAGGCAACAGGAGTTAAGAGACTTGCCCAGGGTTACACAAATAGGAAATGCCTATGTCCAAATTTGAAACCGTGACGTCCCACTCCCAGACCTGGCTTTCTATCCCCTGAGCCATTAGCCACACACACACCCCCATACTTTTTTTCAAAGTTTACCATGCTTCTCCTCTTTTTTTTAAAATTACCATCTCTATAATCCATTCTAAAGTAAAAACAGAAAAAGCCATAAAATAGCTAGGTCTAAAAATGTATTTGATACCTTATGTCCCTCACCACTCTGTAAGAAGGTGGGTACCATAATTCATGAGGTTCATCTAGAAATGTGACTGGTTATTGCATTGAGAATTTTAAAGTTTTTTTTTCTTTGTTGTTAGTATATAAATTGTTTTATTGGTACTGTTCAGTTTCTACCAGTTCTTACTTTCCAGGATTCTCTGAAATAGTTTGTTTTGTCATTTTTTTAAACACAATAATAGTCCATTACAACATTCATACAACACAATTTGTTCAGGCATCTCTCTTAATTTCTAGTTCTTTTCTCCCCCTCCCCCCACTTTTTCCCTTCCCTTGTCTTGTTTTCTTTTCTTTTTAACCTACAAACACCCACGCATACAAGATCAGAGAGAGTATATGTTGTTTGGAATATTTTCTCTCTAATATCAACCATCTTAACATCCACACACACACCTGTTTTCCTGTTGAGTCTGATATATTTCTACACCAAATTGTGTGTGTGTGTGTGTGTACCTGTATCTGCATTCAACCCTCCTTTGACCAATTTGAAAAAGAATTAAGTTTATCCCCTGCTTGCTCCCATCAATCCTTCCTCCATGTTGGTATAGTCTTCTAATCCACTCCAACTATGAGAAATATAAATTCCATCTCCATCTACCCTTGTGTATTCCTTTTACTCTCCTTTTTCTTTCCTCCTTTAACATCCTCAGAATAGCACCAGTCCACTGCCTCAACCCCCAATCCAGGAAATCTATATTCATTACTTAAGGGAGGAAATAAACATTTATTAATTACCTACTATTATGTTGAGCACTTTACAAATGTTGCCTCATTTGGTCCTTGCAACAATCCTGAGAGGCAGCTGATATTTTCATTCCCATTTTACAAATGAGAAAACAGAGATAAAGGTTAGGATTTTTAATTTTTTATGATTCTTAAAATTTTTAAGATTACAAAGTTAAGATTTGCCCAGGTCACATCACTTGTAAGTGTTTAAGGTCAGATTTGAACCTTTTAAGGTCTTTTTTTTTTTAAACCCTTCCATTCCATCTTAGACTCAGTACTGTGTATTGGTTCCAAGGCAGAAGAGGGGTAAGTGCTAGGCAATGGGGGTTAAGTGACTTGCCCAGGGTCACACAGCTGGGAAGTTTTAAGGTCTTTCTAACTCTAGACCCGGAGCTCTAGTCTACATCCCCCAGATATCTCAGCTAGTTTTTTAAAAAAAGTATTATAATGACACATATATTATATATATAAATATATATTATATATCATCTTATATATAAAATATATGTATATATTATAATGTCACAGAGGCAGGTTGGTCTAGGTAAAAACACAGACAGCAAAAGCTATTCTGTACTAGAAACCCTTGGTGCTAACCTGAAAACAGGAATTCAGATGTTCTGTGTGGAGTGCATTAATGCTAAGCCTGAAGCCTATATGATTCTAATTGACAATAGAAGGGCGAAAAAAACAATCTATATGACATGCCCTTTTTTCTTGTCCTGGGATTTCATGAGATACAATTCCATTTAGTGTATAATGTGAGAGACAATTGGAAAATCAGAAATGATAACAGCCCAGTCATTTTGCACACCAATAGTTCAAATCATAGACTTAAAAAAAAGAATTAGAAAGGATCTTAAACATTATTGCAGCTACATTCTAGAAGAAAGAATATTTATTTGCCTGGGAGACCTTGCATGTTTGGGAGAAGCAACATAAGTGAGGAAAGCCCCAATTCAAGTTAGCTGGCTCAGACGAACTATATACTTGGGTCCTGAAAAAAAAAGTGAGGGAAGGAAATGAAGTTTTTTCAAGCCCCTATTAATTGGTGAATGTGATTTGCTGAGCCAGTCTCAATGCTATGTGCACACATTTAAAGGAAGGTGATCTGAAGCATTCTTTTCTTTCTACCAGTCTCTGAAACTCTTTTTCACATATGGATCTCCTTCAAGAAAAATAGAAATGAATTAACTAAATAAAATTTTCAAAAAAAAAATTGAAATGAATTCTGGGCACCAGCATTGACCTTCTAGAAGCCTACGCTATTGGGTTTAGAGTAAAATTGGGGCCAGCCTTTTGCCTGGAAATGTTTTTACATGCATCAAAAATAAAGGTGAACTGATAAGAGAAGGCTAGAACAAAGAAAGGAAGACCAAACCAAAACAAACCAGCAGTAAAACAAGATGAGTCAAGTGAGACCCAAGGAAACAAGTTTACCTTATAAACATGGTCACCAGGAAGGTTATAGAAAACCCCACAGCCTCCAAAGGGAGTTGTGTTTCAAGTTTATAAACTGAATTAGTGTGTATGAGTTCAATTAATGGAGGATATATGAAATGCAATAAGGAGTAGTGACTAAAAAGTTGCCCTCCAAGGTAGGAAGACCCTGGTTCATATTCTACCACTACCACAAGTCTGGTTGGAGCTGGGGTGGTGGAAATGGGGTTAATGCTATTATTGTGTCTCTTCTTTTGTTGGATCTGGAATTGGAGACCTTCAGACACTTACTGGCAATCCTTGTAATTCTGAACAATTCACTTAACCTCTGCCTGCCTCCGTTTCATTAAGTATAAAATAAAAATAATAATAGCAACTGTCTCTCTGGGTTGCTGTCAAAATCAAATAAGAATAATTGTAAAGTGCTTATCGGAGTGTCCAGCACATGTTTGTTGTTGTTCACCCATTTTTCAGTCCTGTCTGATTTTCTCTGACCCCATTTGGGGTTTTCTTAGCAGGGATACTGGAGTGGTTTTCCATTTTCTTCTCCAGCTCATCTTTTGTTGTTGTTGTTCAGGTGTTTCAGTCATGTTCCACTTCATGACTGTTTTCTTGCCAGAGATATTGGAGTGATTCGCTATTCCCTTCTCCAGCTCATTTGACAGAAGAGGAAACTGAGGCAAACAGGATGATGTGACTTGCCCAGGGTCACATAGCTAATAAGTGTCTGAGGCTGGATTTGAACTCAGAAAATGAGTCTTCTCGACTCCAGGTCTGACACTCTCCACTGTGCCACCTAGCTGCCCTGAAACTGGCATATAATGAATGCTTATTCACATCTCTCCTCCTTCACGATACAAACATGTACAATGTCCACTTTTCATAAGATTTTCTGTTGATAAACTCTCCTTTGTTTGCCTGTGGTTTCAGAAAGTTTTGTCCTCCAATAAAATAATCAAGATCTTTGACTTTAAGGCAGGGTCTGTCTTAGACAATTTATTTTTGGAATCCTGACATCAAGTGTTTGGGTCTACGAGTTCCTCAAAAGCCAGTTACTTATTAACCAGTGTAAATAGTGCCTGAATTATATTTGAAAGTTCACAGAATCTCAGGATTTAAAGAGATCAGAGAGGACAATTAGTCCCACCCATGCCTGAACAAGAACCTGATCTAAACCACCCTTGACAAGTTGTCTCTAGCCTTTATTGGAAAACTTTTAATGAAGAGAAGCCATCTATGGGAAGTACACAATACAGGGGAAAGGTTGTGGGGCTTAAGTTTAAGTTTAAAGTTTAAGTTTAAATGTAAAGAACTAAATTCAAATCCTACCTCTTCTACTTTCATCCTATGCTATCTTGGATGAGTCAGTTCCATCACTCAACATTTCAGTCAATAAGCAATGGATCTGCCACATGTGAGGCACCATGTTAAAGTCTTCCATTTCTTCAACTATAAAATTAAAAAGTAGGACCAGATACCTTTGGAGGTCCATTCTGTCTCTAACTCTGTGCTATCTCAAAGGGAGCCCATTCTACAATTAGAAAGCTATGCTTCTTTATGGTGAAGTAGAATCAGAGGAGGAAGGAAAAAGGCATTTATTAGGAAGCTACCATGTTAGGCACTTTACAAATATCTCATTTGATCCTCACAACAACCCAAGTAGTTAGGCGTTGTTATCTCTATTTTTACAGTTTAGGAAATTGAGGCCAAGTGACTTGTCTAAGGTCACAAAGTAAGTATCCAACATCCCACTGGATCTTCCTGACTCTCTACCCAGTGGTCTATTAACTACATCATCTGGCTGCTTTCAGAGAACCTGGTTTGGAATCTTGGTCATCACAAAACAGGGAATATATGTCTTGTAGGTGTCAAAAAACAAATAAACAAAAAACAGAAAATGCCATCCCAATCCCATCACTTATCATTTTGTGTTCCCTTAGAAAGTCACATAAACTCTGAACTTCCATTTCTTTATTGGTAAAAGAGAGACTATTCTACTTGCCCTAGTAATCTCTTCTAGTTCTAATCTATGATCCTACGAGATGTTTCCATTTCCCCATCTTGAACGTCATAAGTATGATCCCACTTCCAAAGGACAACCAAGTGCTCCAAATAATGAAGAAAGCTATTATATCCCTCTCTCCCCAACCCCATCCAAACCCCAAGCTTCTCTTTTCCAGGATAAATAAACTATTCTTTCAACTAATCTGCATATGACATGAAGTAAACACACTTCTCATCCCAATCTTCTCCTCTGCCAATGTCCCATTTTAGGAACATAAGATTTAGTGGTCAAAGAGCCTTGAAACCATGTAAAAATCCAAACTTCAGTTTACAAAAATGGAAAGGAGGTTTGCCTAGAGAAATGAAAAGACTTCCCAGGATTCCCTAGGAAAAAAAAAAAAGAAAAACTAGGACTCCGGAGAAGGTCTTTTAGCTTCTGATTTGGCATTCTCCACACTGTACTATCTAGACACCATCTTATTAACATCTTGCCTTAAGATATGTATATATTTTCATAAAATCCACAATTTAAAATTTTGTTTAAGAAAAATTTCAGCTTGCTAACTCCTTGAATCCAGAAAATGAACTATTTGGAGAAAGATGCCTGCAGAAACCTATACTGCATCAGAAGATCCAGAATGAACTTTAGGGTATAATTGATTGAAACTGAAGGGGGTTGAACAATTATTTTGAATGTACACTCTTATGCCAAAGGAGAATGCCCCCTAAGTGGCTTTTTGGCAATGCATTGAACATTGGTTTTGTTCTTTTTCTCTTTTATTTCATTTTATCCCAAAATTATTCTAATTTTTAAGTTGGTTATGTTTATAAGATCCATTGGGGAGACTAGTCTTCCAAAGGATCTCAGGGGAATTTGTGTAATTTGAATCTGTTACCCTAAAAACTCTGATCCCCAGCAAAACTACAATTTCCAGCACCCTACTCACCTTCGGTCTTTACGTATTGATGTAGGCAGGATATAAATTCTCCCTTTTTCTACCTAGCTTGCTCTTTCCTTCCTGTCAGCAGCTTTGGTGGAGTGGGGCTTTTTTGAGCAGGTAGAAAATTTAGTCACATGATTCTGTTTTGTCAGATAATAAACTTTATAAAAATGATACTTGAAGTATTGAACATTAATTTAACTCTTACAGACATGATGGCCAAGACTGAACACAACCCTTCAGACGTAGCCTAACAAGAGATGACGTTATTGGAGCAATCAACTGGTGATATATGATTGGCATTGCAGAAAGATCTCTTCGCTCTAGAGCCAGAAGACTTGAGTTTGAATTACACTTTATTCCACCTTACTACTTGTGGAACCTTGGGTAAATCACTTTACTTCCTCTGGACTTGTTTTCTCCTCCATAAAATGAGACCCCTCCCAATTATGTCAATGATTTTCTACCATCCTTGACACTCTGCCTTTCTAAATGCATTTGGAGAGGCAACTAGGTGACTCTGTGAATTGAGAGCCAGATCTAAAGATGCAAAGTCCTATGTTCTAATCTAGTCTTCTACAATTCTTAGCTGTGTGACCCTGGGGAAGTCACTTAAATCCAATTGCATAGCCCTTACCAATTTTGTGCCATGGAATCAATATTTGGTATTTATTCTAAGATTGAAGGTAAGATTATAAATAAATAAAATATTAAATTCAGTCAGAGATATATGTAGAAAGACTAGGTTAAGAATTTTTCCCTTTTGAAATCACAGCACAGGTCAATGGGAGCAATTTTGCCCAATAATATAATGATAAAGTTTAACAGTTTATTAAAGAAAGCAAAATATACATGGGTACGCTTTTAAGTTTAATATACATTATTAACATTTTCTCCTTCACTTTCTTAAGTCTAGACATTCAACAAAATGATAAATCAAGCCCTAATTTCTAGCATTTGCCAATCTCTCAGGTGTAAATGTTCATGATGTTAATTTAATGATCTTCTCTCTCTAGCAAGTTAGAGTTTGCTCTAATACTTCCTGATTGTTCCAAGCAATTTTGGGTATCTGGTAGATGCCAAAAACAGAAAATTCAACCCTAATACAATCCAAAATATATATATACACTATGTTTTTGCATTAAGTTTTCACAAAATGCTCACTGAAATTAATGCCCCATGCTGGGGAAATTGAAAGTGGGTGGGTTAGCTCCTAAAAGGTACACATGAGGTACAATTCAGCTGGCAAACTCCTTATACTCCCACAACTTTTCTATGCTTTGTCCTTTCACAAAAAGTAATGTTCCTTCCTATTTTAGTTTCACCTTTGCATAACTATTGTTCAATGTGAATTACAATTTCCATTTTTAACTTACCCCCAATGCCCTTGATTACCTATTCTCTTTCCAATGACTTATTTCCAGCTCTTACATTCTTCTAACCTATCTCAGAAGGCATTTAGTTCAGAGAAGTAAAATAATGTCCTGGTCCCCTGTTCATGTCTCCATGTCTGAGTATTGTTCCAAATCAGTCACTAAAGTTCATTGTAAAAGGACTTACAAGAAGAATTAGGCCATCTCTCTGTCTCTGTCTCTCTCTGTCTTTCTTTTTTTTTCTCTTTCTGTCTCTTTTTGTCTCTCTCTCTCTCTTTGTCTCTCTGTGTTTCTCAGTCTGTCTCTCTCTCACACACACATACAAACACATTGTATACTTACCCATGATTTCATCCATTTTTAATTTTATTCATTTTAATCTTTGCATTGGACATGTCCAATATATATAAATAATTATTAGATTATATCTTTACAATCATTGAGGCAAGACCTTCCAGTGACCTATGAAATAAGCATATTTTAGGATGGAAATTGGGAATAGTTTTAATTCATACTTATTCATATATATTTGTATACACTCACAGCATAGTCAATGATAATACATTTTACCCAGCAGTATGCTGTAAATGTTTAACAACAACTTCAAGAAGAAAGAGAAAGAAAGAAAGAAAGAAAGAAAGAAAGAAAGAAAGAAAGAAAGAAAGAAAGAAAGAAAGAAAGAAAGAAAGAAAGAAAGAAAGAAAGAAAGAAAGAAAGAAAGAGACAGAGAGAGAGAGAGAGAGAGAGAGAGAGAGAGAGAGAGAGAGAGAGAGAGAGGGAGGAAGGAAGGAAGGAAGGAAGGAAGGAAGGAAGGAAGGAAGGAAGGAAGGAAGGAAGGAAGGAAGGAAGGAAGGAAGGAAGGAAGGAAGGAAGAGAGAGAGAGAGAGAGAGAAAGATAGATAGATAGATAGATAGATAGATAGATAGATAGATAGATAGATAGATAGATGATAATTATTCTGAGAAAGAGGGGGGAAATGTAGTGGTCTTTATAAAAATGAAGAGTTGCCGCCCCACAGAAGTCATAGCCCACATTAGCAGCAAGTCCCAACAATACCAAGCATCAGGCAAGTTATGAGCTTGTTGGGAAACCCAATGAAAACAGTCTGATAGCTTCTTCAAAGGACAATCTATCCACACCATGAACTAAGCTACACTGGCCTCCTTGGCTCTATACTGTTATTCTTATGCCTTCATCCTCCTTTTCTTGCCTTCAGGCTAAGGCAGGGACATGCTGGGGTTTTTTCTGTTTAGGTATAGAAGGAAGGCTGGCTCCATGCTGTACTTTACCTACTGGATATATAAGACCTGTTTATACAGCCCATTTCTGTCCTATAACTCCTTTGGTTGTAATTTGCAAAAGGATTGAGAATTTAAGTTTGATTTTTTTTCTATATATAATTTCATCACCTAGCTGCATATTTACTAGCTTGTTTAATTGATTTAGTGACCCTGCACTATAGTTTCACGGAAAGCCTAAAGAATCCTAAATCTAACTTTAATCTCAGCTCTGTTGTTTATAACCTATGAGACTTTGGATAAGTCATTTGGCCTCTTTTGGCCTCAGTTTGCCCTTCTGTACATTAAGAGTTGAACTCCATGAACTCTAAGACCCTTCCAGTTCTTGACCTCATTAATCTATATGAGGTTTCTAGTTCCTTACCACATAGAACAGGGGTACTTAACTTGAAGGTCTATGATTTTTTAAAAATATTTTGATAAACATATTCCAATATAATTAATTTTCTTTGTAATTGCATGCCTTTACTATCCTTTAAAATTAAAAAAAAAAAACAAACCTTATCTTCTGCCTTAGTATCAGTTTTAAGAGCAACAAGGGCTAAGCAATTGGAGTTAAGTGACTTGTCCAGGATCAAAAAGCTAGGAAGGGTCTGAAACCAAATTTGAAGGTTCCCCGGACTCCAGACCTAATGCTCTATCCACTGTGCTACCTAGCTTACTCTTTATATAAGTATAATTGTTATTCAGTCATTTTCAGTCATGTCTGACTCTTCATGACTTGAATTGAATTTTTCTTGGAAGAAATACTGTGTTGGTTGGCCATTTCCTTTTCCAGTTCATTTGACAGATAAGGAAACTGAGGCCAACAGGGTGAAATGACTTTCCCAGGGTCACCCAGCTAGTAAATGTCTGAGTCTGGATTTGAACTCAAGTTTTTGTGACTTTCTGCCTTGGCGCCTAGCTGCCCCACCTTGCTGTAAAATCCCTATTTCACAAATGAAGGAAGCGAGACACAGAGAAGTTAAATGATTTGCCAACCGGCACAGCCTGTATTCAAGTTAGTATTTGATTTCAGGTCTTTCTCATTCCAGTTCATTGTCCTAACCTCTGCTTCCTTCAGTAACAAGTCTGTTAAGAGAGCCACAACTGATTCCAGTGAGGAAGAAAAAAGGAAACTATCTAAAGAGATTGATATAGTTACAAAGGAGCTCATCAGTGCCCAAAGGTTTAAAAGACCATGTATAAGGGGCAACTAGGTGATTCGGTGGATAGAGTCAGGGGGCCTAGAGACACGAGGTCCCAGATTCAAATCTGACCTCAGATGCTTCCTAGCTTTGTGACCCTGAACAAGTCCCTTAACCACTATTGCCTAGCCCTTACTGCTCTTCTGCCTTGGAACCAAAACATAGTATTGATTCTAATTCATAAAGTAAGAGGTTTTTTGTTTTTGTTTTTTTAAAGACCATTGTAAGGGTTAAAATTATGGTTGAGACTGAATGTAATAATTATATTTGGTCACCAAGGATTTTATTTATATAATCCTAATGAAACACCCAAACTCACCTGGAAATTTTATGGTGATTTAATTGATATAGTGGAGGAGATTAAGAAGAAGGAAGAAGGAAGGGACTAGTACAGGGCAGGAAGATTAGGAGATCTAGAAAGTAAGGGTTTGAGTGTGAAGGAGGAAAGAATCAGACTGACCTCCAAAGGGGCTCAGCTAAGATGCCCAAACTTGAATCAGCTCATGGACAAAATTCACCACCAACACTCCAAGATGTCGAAATGCCTAGCACACTCTCAGCCAGAGTCACCTCTCCAGGGAAAGAGGAGGAGAGAGGAAGTGACGTGCCTTATATAGACAGTTTTACATCACTTTCCTGCATCTCATCTGTACCAATGATGACTTAGCTTGATTTAGGACAGCCCAGAGGTCTGTTCTTTTTTCTACACATGTCTGTTGAAGGCCATCTCCTTAGATAATTAAATCTTGAGTTTGACGCAGACCTTCCAAATCTTGTTAAACTAAGAAGGGAGGAGAAATGTAGAGTTTCCAAGACCTGATTCTGTTATTCCAAGTATCTTCATTGTTATTGATCAGGAAATAGCTAAATCAGATCTTCTAAAGAATGGTCTGATTAGGGTAGAATAGTTTTAAAATTCATACCATGTAGGAGAGAAGAAAGGAAGGATAAGTTATTTAAGGAAACATTTTTCAAAGAGTAGCATGATCCTATGAAAATGTACAGAAAGTTAAAACGTCATATTCAATTAATCTGACTTTGAATGCTAGACCATCAAAATATCCCTTTAGGGATGGTGAGGACAAGAGAAAAAACAGGGAAGAAATAGGGCCACTGGGCAATAATGAATGACGGGGAATAGTAGGAGCTGATGAGACTTTGTTTGGGACTGCTAAAATCCCATAAATGCATAAATGCATATATGTATATGATGTGCCTTTGTGTGTGTGTGTGTGTGTGTGTGTGTGAGAGAGAGAGAGAGAGAGAGAGAGAGAGAGAGAGAGAGAGAGAGACAGAGACAGAGACAGAGACAGAGACATCCAAAGAGAAGAAAGAGAGACAGAGAAAGATAGACAAATGGAGAGGAAGAGGGAGAGGGGGAGAGAGACAGACAGACAAAGAGAGACAGAGAGAGACAGGGAGAGAAAGGGAAGGAGGAAGAAAGGGAGGGAGAGAGAGGGGGAGAGAAAAGGAGAGAGAGAGGGAGTGAGGAAAGAAAGAAAGAAAGAAAGAAAGAAAGAAAGAAAGAAAGAAAGAAAGAAAGAAAGAAAGAAAGAAAGAAAGAAAGAAAGAAAGAAAGAAAGAAAGAAAGAAAGAAAGAAAGAAAGAAAGAAAGAGACCGAGAGAGAAAGAGAGACAGAGAGAGAGGAAGGAAGGAAGGAAGGAAGGAAGGAAGGAAGGAAGGAAGGAAGGAAGGAAGGAAGGAAGGAAGGAAGGAAGGAAGGAAGGAAGGAAGGAAGGAAGGAAGGAAGGAAGGAAGGAAGGAAGGAAGGAAGGAAGGAAGGAAGGAAGGAAAAGAATAACCATTTACTCCTTTTTGTAGTCTTTTTGGTTTTCTCTATTAAAATCCTTTTGATTTTCTCTATTAAAAGATATCCAAAGTAGGAAGGATAAAACAAAAATGGTTAACAGAAAACTAAAATTTAAGAGGAAGAAAACCGAAGAGAGCACCTAATTTTCCCCAGTGACTTCAAATCATCTAGCTAAAGTGACTTACATTCTGGGATATGGAAAAAACAGTACATATTTTTTGCTGAGCCACCATCAGTGATTTTAGAGAAAGCATAAAGAACAGGAAACATGTAGTAGAGATGGAGATGAACAAAAGGAGAATGTGCCTCCTTTAAATTGTATTTCCGTGAACTTGCCTTCAATGCCTAATAAAATTATAGAATGGATTAATAAAGGGAACATTGGTGAGCAGTTAACAAAGGAAAAGGTGATCATTACAAGAGAGTAGAGGTTCATTAATCACAAGACAAGCCAGCTGAACTTCATTTCCTTTCCTCACAGTGTCACTAAACTGGTCAATCAGAGGGTTCTGAGTGTACGGTAGATCTATAACCAGTCACTGAGAGGAAAAAAAAAAGGAAACGATATCTTTATGCACTAGACAGAAAGTTGTGCACTAATTGACTGATTGGATCCAGAACATATGATCAATGGTTTTACATCTCTCTGTAATAGGGTTTCTCTTGGAAGCTACTGTGCTATTGTCCTATCTTGTCCAAATTTTTAACTATGACTTTGACAAAGGTATAGATGGATAGCAAGATACTGGAAAAGGTAACCAAAAGACTAAATAATGGAATCAGTATCCAAAAAGTTATTAACTAGCAGGGAAGAAGGTATAACAATAATGAAATTAATTTTAATAGGGATAAATGAATCTTACCCTTAGGTTTGTAAAAACACCTAGACAAACACAAATGAAGGTTTCAAAGGCAGGATTGGTAGAGGAGGCTAGAAAACATGTACATGAGGAAAGAGATTTCAGGATTTTAGTAAATTCAAGACCAATGAGCAGTGTTGAAGTCCATGAAGATGACATGATTCAAAATCATCTCAAAAAATAAAAGAAATGGTTCAAAGAAGGAGCATTTTCTAGCCTAGGGGAAATAATAAGTGTAACATTTAAAAGAGTAAATGGCTTAAATTGTTATATTTAAAATAGTTGAAGAACTAAATTGTAGTTGAAGGCCATAAACTGTAATAATTAAATTGGTTGTTGTCATAAACTGTAAGATTTATAATGACTGAGAGCCTTAAAATGGTTGATGGTGTAAACTGTAGTGAGTAAAATAGTGGAAGATATAAATTGTGATAGATATAAGAGAGAGTGAGTAAATTTGACTGCAGAAAATATGTTTCACTACAGTGTCTTGGTTTTAAATCAAATATAAGGTGGTCACCAGGGAATATATTCCCAATCATGAATATGCCCAAGTCAACTGGGTTTTATAGAGAATTTAATTAATAATACAATGAGGAATTAAAGAAAAGGAGAAGGAGAGAGAAAAAGAATTAATGAGAAAAGAATAGGTCGGCTCAGAGCAGGCCTGGCCAACCCAGGCCTAAGCCTTAAGAGAGAAACCAGTCAGTTATCACTCACCACAAGATTTGTCTTAAGCAAGGATGTCTGGGGAACAGAGTCTCCCCAGAGGGAGTTCCAGCCAGAGTCAGCCTCCTAAGGGACTTCTTCTCAAGAGATCTTCAAAGGGCCTCCTCCAAAAGGATCTATCTCCAAGGATCTATCTCCAAGGAAATCCAAGATTCCAAGGATCCTTTGCTCAAGAGATTCCTTTTCTTATATAGGAGGTTTTTACCTATGTCACCTCCCCTAAGTTCTTCCATCTACCAATCACCGTAGATGTTTTCTAAAAGACAGCCCATCTGAATTCCTGCTAAGTCGACTAACCTCCTCAGTAAGTCTGAACCAGAGAAAACACAGCTGAGTCGATTAATCTCATTAAGAGAAAACCTGCCCAACCCTTTTAGGTACCTAGCATCCCATTGAATCAATTCTAAAAAACAGGCCTGGCTCAAAGAACTAATTGCCTTATTATAAGCATGGGTCCAAGTACTTTCATTGCTTAGCAAGGAGTTTTTTCCCCTAAAGCAGTCTTAAGTACGGGTGGAGTAGAAGTCCTCCCATTTCTGATCCTGGTGAGTTCTCACATCAAAATGGGGAATGTTTCCAGTAGGGAATTTGTTCCAATGGAGGATTCCTCAATGTGGAAATTTTTAACATTCACAAGTCTAAGAAATTTTAAGATTTACATAAGGGGAGGGAAGATGCAAATATTTGCTTTCTGTTATTTGAAGGGCTATTTTGTAAAAGAGAGACCATCCTTTTTCTGTGAGATTATAGAAGACAATGGATTGATGTTGCTGGGACCTGGACTTTAGATCAAGGTAGAAAAGAAATTTCTAACAATTGAAACCATCAAACTACTGGAATTCCTTGTCAGATAGTCTGTTTCCCATTATGGCTCTTAAAGGGAGGTGGGGGGAGAATCTTCAAAGGGAAACTAGACAGATTATAGGAGGAAATATAATTGACCAAGAGGACCTGCAAAGTCTCTGCTTGCTTGATTTTCTATGACTATAATAATATAGTGTCCAAACTGCTGTTGGTGAAAGACATGATTTCAAAGACAAAGTAATTACCAGTTTGGGCCAGTAGGGGTAGATGGGTCTTTGTAGTACTTCTAGACAGCATTCTTTTATGGTGGTGTCCACTGCTTCTTAGGTAAAGGACTACCTAGAGCATCCCATAGGTAATAAATTAAGGCAGCTATGTGACTCAGCAAATGAAGGACCATGTCTGAAGTCAGAAAAACTCACTTTCCTGAGTTCAAATCTGTCCTCACATGTGTGATCCTGGGCAAGTCATTTTACCCTGTTTACCTCAGTTGCCTCATCTGTAAAAGGAGAAGAAAATGACAAACCACTCCATAATGTCTGCCAAGAAAATCCCAAATGGGGTCATGAAGTGTTAAACACGACTGAACAACAACAAAGTAATAAAGTAATCGTGACCAAGATGCCCACTTTAGAAAGTGGAGCTTTTGCTCAGAATCCATGGAAAGGTTTATAATTATTAACAGCATAGGGAAACTGGGAAGCATCATACAACCTGATGCAAAATAAAGGAAGAAGAGCCAGGAAGCCTATATGTGATGGCTTACAACAAAGTAAATTTTTTTAAAAAAGAAAAAAAGCACCCCAAACTGAATTATGTAAATAAATAATCAAATTAATGAATGAATGATCAAATAAATGCATGAATGAATGAATGAATAAACAAATAAATAAATATAAAACCCTAAGTATATCCCCTAAGATGGGATTTAAAGCTCATCTCCTTGCTTTCTTTGCAGAGGTAGAAGTAAACTGCAGGAATAAAACATCCCATACACTATCAGACTCAGTTGATATAGTGTCTAGTTTTGCTGAATTCTTTTTTTCTTTACTCTTTAAAAAAAATTCTTTTGTTACAAAAAAATAGCTTGCCAGAAATAGAAAGGGAAGGGACATGCTTGAAAATCAAACTGATATAAAAACAAAAGATATAATTTTTCTTTTAATGTCAATATAGGATCACAGATATGGAGTTGGAAGGGATCTCACAGGTCATATTGTCCAACTCACTCATTTTATAGATGAAGAAATGAAGATCCAAGGTAGTTAAATACCCTAGGTTCCAAAGATAACAAATATCAAAGGTAGAATTTGAACCATTACCCTCTGACTCTAGAATGAGTATTCTTTTCCCCTACAATTCACTTCGATGCAACAAGTATTTAAGTTATTTCTAGTCTGTACTGCCATTTAAATAGCATGTACCTTTCCGGATGCTTGGAATAAAAAGAGGGGGGAAATTTCTCCTGACCTCAGGATTCTTAATTCTATAAATAATTCTTAAATTCTTTTGGGTAAAGGAAATTAGTTGACAGTGAATTTAAAATATGTACACAATAAATAAAAAGTAACGTGTGTGTGAGAGAAGATGATAATAACAAGTAGGGAATCTAAAAAAGTCTCTAGTAAGAGGTGATACTTAAATTGAGCCTTGAAAGGATCTAAGCTTCCAAAAGACAAGAGTGTGGAGAAAGAGCATTCCAGGTATGGAACCCAAAAGATATAGAAATGGGAGATGGCATACTATGTATATTTATCATTATAATGAAGATTCCTTTTATATGAATGTCCTGTCATTTTTCTAACTAGCACAAGGGGAAAATCGTCCCATTATTCCCTCCCAAAGCTTCATCTAAAAGCCTCAACTCTTCATATTATCAAAGCTCTTGTTAAATGTGCTCATGTATCTTCTGCTATAATTTCCTCACTAATACACTTTTTAATTCTTGTCTTCTAATGAAGAATGTTTCTTTTATAAAAGGAGTTTCAAAGATATCCCTAAATCAAAAGCAGCCAACAGCAAGCTGTTCAGTGAGCTAGATAATAAAGATAACAAAATTTAACTACTAAACTATCTCTGCCCTGATGGAGCCAAGAGCCCCACTGTGGGAGACCACACATGCACAGACAACCATAATACAAAATAATATGTTTATAAAGATCTGGGCAGGAAATCTTGCAAAGGATTAACTGTACACCAAAGAAGCATTGGACTTAACCAGGGAGAGAAAAGAAGAAAAAGTACAATTATATCTGGAAGCCTATCACTCCATCCACTTTTTTTGATGGGAAGAATTTATCCCAAGGGGTTTCAATTATCAGCTGATTCCAGAGCAAAGAAGATTAATATTCCCTACAACTACAATGAGTTTCCCTAGTAGTTTTCTGGAAATCGCTAATGCATTCACTTCCAAAGTGTTGGGGGGACACGGAGATTAATTGGGGACTAAGATGAACACTCTGTCAGGACACAAGAAGAGGCAAGAAGCATTTGGGTATTGAGAAGCTTTAATGCCTTGTTCAGTTCCTCATCTTTTGACTATTTATTCTGTTTCCTTAAATGTCTTTGCTTTGATCTCATGGTCATGTGGTTTGATCTGGTAAAAGATACACTGATGGGGGCTCATGAGCTAAAGTTTCTGAAGAAACAATTATCTTGAGAATATCAGAATCCTGAGTGTAGCTAATAAGGTCACCTTGAAGGGTCCCTGGTGCTTCATATGATCATTGCATGAAA
The DNA here is from genome assembly GCF_027887165.1 of Monodelphis domestica. NCBI lineage: Eukaryota > Metazoa > Chordata > Mammalia > Didelphimorphia > Didelphidae > Monodelphis > Monodelphis domestica. The sequence continues at coordinate 75,410,352 of NC_077231.1, forward strand.
AAGGAACAAAGAAAAAAAAGCACTAAATGAAAATTAGAAGGCTTCATTTCAGCAAGGATAGAAAGAAATTCCTTAAAGTAATTAAGAACACAAATGCTTAAAATTAGGAGAAGCAAAGTGAAAGCAAGCAGCACAAACCATACAGTGGGTAATGAGTGCAGCATTCATGCAGAATCAGCTTCATCATTGTTGACGGAAGGAGAAGGCTTATATCTACCACATCATAGCCAGACAGGACAGGATGTTATCAATAGAGTATGAACCT